>NC_049902.1:7673912-7905535 GCF_001411555.2 Juglans regia | reverse complement strand
AAAAGAGAAAATGCTATCATACTATTTTTAATAACAAAGAAAAATTACATGTTAAATGAAAATGGAAAGAAAAAAAATGTATGATATGCAAAAACATATATTATTTTTTGATTTTATTGAAAACAATTATGTTTCAAAGAATGTTTTTTAGAATAGCCTTAATATGGTGAAAAAATCAAATTAATTGGATCGTATTGAAGAAAAAATTAAAAAACTTATTTCTTCTATTAAGATTGAAAAACCTTTAGTCAACTTCCCTGAAATAAGGCAATGTTTAAGTTTTAAGACTAACTAAGCCAAAACCATTGAAAAAATTAACCAAATGCTTTCTCAAGAATATTATAATATTTCTATTTATCGTGATATTACTTTGCTCGAAGCAAATTTTGAAAAAATTGATTTAGTAAAACCTGAAATAAAAAGGTTTTTCTGGAAATCTAGTCCCATAAGTTTTACAAAAAATTGGTATTCTAAATCTACTGCTTCTGATTTATAGTTTGAAGAAAAAAAATTTCCAACACAATTTTCTATTTTAACTGATAAGCTTTATGAGTGGAACATTTATAAATTATCTAAATAAGAAATCTTCAATACAATGATTAAAATGTTTATGGTTGGTAATGCTTATGTCACCAACCATATTATTAGTTATGTTGAAATAATTGATTTGCTAGCTACTAGATTTTCTAGAACTCTTCGTCATTGGTGGGATAAACATTTTACTGATTATTAAAGATAAACCATATGAAATGTTGTTAAGCATGATGATGATGATGGTATGCCTATTTTTTATATTAGTATTAGTCAGAGTATTCCTAATGGTTTTAATATTTTGATTTACATTATAATTAAATATTTCATTGGTATGCCTTCTAATATTACTACTCATATTAGTGAGTATTAAAATAATTTAAGATTCCCTACTGTATCTGATTATAGATGGTATCAAAATATTTTCATTTCCAGAGTTATGCTCTGAGAAGATAGTTGAAACCTTATTGGAAAGAAAAATTCATAGACGGATTGACTCATCTTTTTGCTCATAAGGTAAAAGACGAACATACTGATGTTACTGGTTTGATTAACTATGATAATTTCACTTATGATGATATTATCAGTACTATTAAGAAATTTCATATCAACATGTGTAATGATCAAAAGATATTACGTCAACAGCTGAAAAATACCAAGAAAGCTAAATATGAAATGAGGAATTTCTATGAATAATTTAGCTTGCCTCCTATTGCCCCTTCAAGGCAGAAAAGAAAAATCTCTGTCTACAAAAATTTTGATAAGTCCAAAAAATAAATGTCTTAGAAACGTGATAACTTTTACAAGAAGAAACCCTATTTCAAAAAAATATTTTACTCGAAACCCTACGTAAGGAAAATGTTTCAACTATGGTAAGTATGATCATTTTAGTAAGGATTATACTAGAAAACTTGGCAAGATGGAAAAAAGGATAATTAAGATAAACATTGATAGCAGTGCTAAAGAAGAATTTATTCATATTTTGGAATCAAGATCTTCTAAATCATCTGGTATCTATGAACTCAATACAAGTGATTATGACTATCACTTTGCCATTGAACATTTTAATTCTCCTAATATTACATTTGGTTGTAAAAATTCTTGTTGTAAAACTATTAATTTTCTCAACAAGAATGAAGAACAAGAAAACCTTTTGATTACTTTGATTAGCCAAATTACCAACCTTGAGCTTAAGGAAGAATATCTCCAAATGCTCAAGACAACCATGATGAAGGAACACCATGAGAAATTGTTAAACCCAAAATTAGCATTGATGAAACTTTGGACAGATTCAATAAGAAAAAAATTCAAAGAAGTTTCTGTTAATGACCTTCAGCATGAGATCGTTTCTATTAAAAAAACATTGTTGAACTCAAGAGTGAGTTGAACAATATCAACACTGATAATAACTCTTTGAAACAAGAGTTATTACTTTTGAAAATTGAAAAGCAGTTTGATCAACCCAATGTTTCTGATACTAATGAGCAAAATGATGGTGCTGGCTCTAGTTATCAAGAACCTCTTTCTGATACTAATCAAGTACATTTAATTGATCGCTTTATTCCTTTAAAATGGTTTTTCAAGGTAAAGATTGTTGTTTGCCACAAATTTGAGTTCAACGTTGTTGCTTTGATTGATTCATGAGCTAATATGAATTGTATCCAAGAGGGTATGATTCCTAATAAATACTGTAAAATAATGCTAAAATGAATATTAAAAATGAGTTGAATAATGCTCTTGTATGCCAAAATAATGTATGTTTTAAGATTCCTTCTATTCTTGTTAAAGGTATGACTGACAAGGTGATTCTTGTTATGCATTTTATTTCTTCTATGTATCCATTTCTTACTGAACATGTTGGCATTACTATTGACATTTTTGAGCAAAAAGTAAAGTTTAAATTTGTTTCAAAGTTTTATCTTGATACTCGTAAGTTTTGAATATTTTGATCTTTGCTAAGACTAAACATTTAAATTTTCTAAAGTAGGAGATCAAATACAAAAATATTGTTAAATAATTATCTGATAATCTGTTACAGTAAAAAATTGATAGTTTTAATAAAAAAACTTCTTGATGATATTTGTTCTGAACTTCCAAATGCTTTCTGGTATAGGAAGAAACATATTGTTGATTTTCCTTATGTTAAATATTCTTCTAAAAGAATACTCTTACTAAAGCCATACATATTCAAATGAATAGTGAGACTTTAGAATCTTGCAAGAATGAAATCCATGATTTGCTTGCTAAAAACATTATTTGGCATATTAAGTCACCCTGGTCATGTGCTACTTTCTATGTTCAGGAAAATGTTGAGATTGAGAGAGGGATTCATCGTCTAGTTATTAATTACAAACCCCTAAACAAGGTGCTATAATGGTTTAGGTATCCCATTCCCATTAAGAATAACTTGATCCACTGTAATGCCCGTCCTTGTAGTGAGACTTTAGAAAATGATTTTAGAAAATGAGTCGGAAATTACTGACCTTTTTTAAAACCTTTTCCCTTTCCTTCCCAGGATATAAAAGGTTCTATATTTTAAAATTACAAGATGTTCCTATAAATTAAAAGAGAGTTACAGTGGAAATCATCAAATTATATTAAAATTATTTTTACAAAAAAATACTCTTTCATATGTTACATAAAACTTGCCTAAGCTTCTGTCACACTTCCATTGGGCCATGTCTATCCTGACACTTCTTCCTCATTCTGTCTCTGAGAGGGGAGGGAGATACATAAAAACTAAAATAAGTCGAATACTCAGTAAATATTACTTTATAATGTAAAACTATACTAACATATGTTTTAATTCATGCATTCATCATTTATCTGCATACTTTATATAAAACATTCATTTCATTTGAAAACATGACAAGGTGGAGTTTTTCTTTAAAAATGTTTTTCATTTCTTATAAAACATTCCCCATACCTTGTACATCCTTCATAAAGAGTTAAATGATTACACAACATTCAACTTAATTATTTTCACTTTTCCTCTAGCCGGCACACACTGTTACGTACCGTGTGTTGGAGTTAGCTATTTTTTGGACTCAGATTCTGCCCATGGCCACAAGTTGGGAATCCCTTTTAGTCAGAGGGTAGCACTGGGTACACAGTACTACTTACCCGGCATTGCAATCTGCCAGTCCTTTGGTACCATCATTTATTCATTCAGTTATGGTTGTTACGTATTTTTATATATTAAAACATTCATTCATTTCATTTCCTTTCATTCATTTAGTCATTTCCTTTTCATTCATTCATTCATCAGTCCATTTCATTTCATAAACATCATTTAAAAGCATAAGCATAAACATCATCACTAAACATCATTTGAAAGCATAAGCTTAAATATCATCATAAACATCATTTCATAGCATCCTTTCATGACATCATTTAAACATCCTTTCATAGCGTCATTTAAAAATCATTTGATCACATCGTTTAAACATAATTTCAAAGCATCAAGCATAACCCTCAACATTTTATTTCATGAAAATAAGGATAATAGCTACTACATATAACATTCATTCACATGCATACAACTATTACTTTGGGTGAATAAATAGAGACTGCCAAAGAAGGCCTTTACATACATATACCTTTAAACATTAATACTTAACATACTTTCATAAGACATCATTTCATTTCATTTCATAAAACATCATAAAGAGAAACATTTCTTTTTCATTTTATATCATTTAGAAAACTCTAAAAGAGTAAGAATATAATACTTACCTAGACTCCATGCTATTTACATTTAATGCAGTCCATTCATGTGCATGTCAGATGACAACCTATATGCATACATAACCTTAACATCATTTCCTTTTCAAGCACGTAAGTAACTAAGCTTAGAAAATACATAAACTTCTCTTCACTAGGACTTCCTTCACTTAGACACACTTTATCATCCAAGTCTATCTTCTATGCTTTCCTTTATGACGTTTCCTAAATTCTCAACCCATAGCTTGTGACCCACTTGAGGTCACCTTTCCAAACACAACATTCTACTCCATGTTCTTATCCTTTAAAGTGAACTTCAATGATTCACTTTAAAGTTAAGACACACAATCACCTTCATCATACTCTTCCTTCCAAACCATCTATCTCGATGCATAACTTGGACCAACCAAGTTATACAACCCAATCCTAGTCAATACATACATCCCTTTCTTTGTTTATGCATAATCTAACCAACACTTTACCGTAATCTTAACCATGCATAATACACGACTTTAAACCAACCTTGATATTTAAACATCGTGTACTCATGGTTAAGACAAATTATCCATTACATATGCATGGTAAATCTGACTGGCACATGTGTCCAACCAATCACACATGTACCCTACCCCTTTTATCACCTAAGATCAATATATAAAACACTAAACGTCCGCTTGTGTAAACAAGCTTCATACACCCGACACTAACGTCCAACTCAAACACATACAATCATCACACTTCACAGTCTTCCCCAACCTTCACAATCCCAACACATCACTTGACATCATGCCACTTCACAAACTACACAGCTATCCCAATACTTTACAAAATTCCCAACCACTTCCAAATTGCACCGTGATCCCATCACTTCCTAACACATCACACAACACAACTCTACATTTAACCCTCGTCACTTCATAGCACACTGCCATAACACCAACTATGTCACACCTGCACAACAAACCTGTCACTTCAAAATACTCAATCACATCACAAACTACTCCACAACACTGTTCACAGTAATCCCAACACTTCACATCACAATCCACACTGCATAACAGCCCCATCACTTCACACTACAAAACTTTACACTTCACAACAATAGCATAGTCCACAATGCCAATCAAACTTCATAATAAAATAACTATCGAGGGAAAGGAATATAAATTATACCATGTGTCAGGGCTAACTCGTTGTGTCGCTTGCTGTTTGGCAAGGCCTCGTGGTGTCAAAAGCCACTGGTTTGGGTGGTGGTCACCCCCTGGTGGTTATTGTTGTGACCCAAAACATGGATATTTTGGAGGGGCTGGACCTAGGGTTTGGTGCTGGGGCTCTCATGGTGGGAGGGAATCAGAGATTGAACCTCACAATGATTAGTTCACAACGTGGAAGAGGAGTGGCTGAGCTTTACGGTGTCTGAGTTGGGCTTCAATGGTTCTACATTGTGGAGAGAGACAGAGAGAGGTCTGCTAAGGAAGGCAGCTAGGCTCACGGTTGGAAGGCTCTATGGTGGTGGCAGGAAGTGGGTTTTGCGTCTGGCGATAGTGCAACCATTGGTGGTGGCAGCAAGGCCGCGTGGTGGAGGGAGAAGACAAGAGGTAGGGGCCTCAAGCCGAGCTGGGATAATTGGTGGTGGCAAGGAGTAGCTGGAATGGTGGCTATGGTCGTGACTTGAGACAGCGCACTGCGGCAGGGTAGGCCGCGATAGTGAGAAATAGAATAGAGGGAGAGAGATGTGGATCTATGGAGGGGAAGGGGCTGGGTGCACAGTGGTGGGTGTGGGGTGACATCACGGTGACTCATGGTGGCACTGGGAGGATGTGCTGAGGCCATGGGTTGCGGAACAGAGCAAGAGAGGGAGAGAGAGAGAGGGATGAAGGGGTTGCTGGGCTAGGCATGGAGGAGTAGGGGGCTCCGGTGGAGGGGCTGGCAGCCTTGACAAGGTGTGACGCTGCGGGCGACAACAATGGTAAGGAAATCTGAGAGAGAGAGAGAGAGAGGGATCAACATGGGGGCTAAGGGATTAGGAAGGGGTCGTCGCCGGTGAGGTGGTGCCATCAGCGTGCGACAGCGATAAAGGGGATGGCCTCGGCGGAGGCGTGTGAGAGAAGGGAGATCGGGGAGAGAGAGGGGACGGTGTGGAGGGAGGGGAGGAGAGAGAGGGACGAGGAAAAATGGGGGGATTAGGATTTTCTAGGGATTTAATCCCAACCCTTTATCTAGGGATCCCTAACCTAAATCCGACAGTGGAGATTTAAATACTTAAAAATAACTAAGTAATAGGAAAAGAAATAGAAATACAATGAGACTAATTTAAAACCCAACTTTATTTCTAAAATAATAATCTCTCATCATAAAATAAAATGATGAGTTTTATAAATATTTCTAAGAGAAATAAATCCATCTAATTAACAGAGTTTTTATTTTTTAACACAAAATGAAATAATGAACATTACATAATACTTCTTAAAGAACTAAAATCATTTAAATAAAATGATTTTCTAAAACTATATTATTTCGGGCTCCAAAAATATAAAAAGACTTACTTTAAAATGAGGCTTGGTTCAATAATACTAAAAATACCCCATTTAAAATAGTTTTGGACATTTAAAATATTTCGAAGACTTTAAAACATGCACTGGACTCCATTAAAAAAATCATCTGCAATATTTAAAACACAGCTTCGGGATATAAAGCGCAAAGGTGAAACTCGTAACCAATCGATAGAAAAATGAACGGTTGGTCACATCCACAGACTTAGTGATGCTTCGATTTTTTCTAAGTTTGATATGAAATCTGGTTTCTAGCAAGTCCAGATTAGTGAAAGTGATTAGTATAAAACTGCTTTTATTACTCTCTTTGTACATTATTAGTGGAATGTTATGCCCTTTAGTCTTAAGAACGTGCCTAGTGAACTCCAAAATATCATGAATGATCTAAAATATCATGAATGATCTTTTCAATTCATTTAGTCATTTCACCATTGTTTACATTCATGATGTCCTTATCTACTACAAATCTATTGATGAACACTGAAAACAATTGTATTCGTTTCTAGAAGTCATCAAAAGAAATGGACTTGTTATCTCTGCTAAGAAAATTAAATTTTTCTAAACAAAAATTTGTTTCCTCGATTATGATATATTGAAGGACAAATTCGTCCGATCAATAGATCCATCTAATTTGCTGATAAATTTTCTGATATCGTCACTGATAAAACTTAATTACAAAGATTTCTTGGTTCATTAAATTATGTTGTTGAGTTTTACAAAGACCTCAAGAAACTGTAAACCACTATTTGAGATGTTACAGTCCAATCCACCTCCTTGGTCAGATATTCATACTTTCCTTGTTAAGCAGATTAAAACTCATGTCAAGAATCTAACTTGTCTTGGAATTCCTACTAATAATTCTTTCAAAATTGTTAAAATTGATGCCTCCAACATTGTGTATGGTAGCATTCTAAAACAATTTTTTTCACCAGATTCATTTGAACAAATTGTTTGTTTCCATTCTGGAGCTTGGAATAGTGCACAAATTAACTATAGTACTATTAAGAAATAAATTTTATCTATAGTATTATGTATTTCAAAGTTTCAAAGTAATTTCTTAAATCAAAAGTTTCTATTACGTATTAATTACAAAAAGTGCTAAATATGTATTAGAAAAATATGTTGAGAATATTGCGTCAAAACATATTTATGCCCGGTGACAAGCTATTTTAAGTGTTTTTTATTTTGATATTGAGTATATTAAAGGCTCTCAAAATGCTATCCCTGATTTTCTTACTCGTGAATTTTTGTAGAATCATGACTAGCGAAAAAACCGACAAAGATAAACAGGTTCCCATCCTTGACAGGCAACTCATGAAGAATGAACCTACTTCCCTCCTTGATCTCATAAACCGGTTTACTACCTTAGGTAGTATAGCCATTACTAAGATCAATTTCTCCTCCGCTTTAGCTACTCCTCATGACCCATATGCTAATATTATTATTAAATCCCATCAACCTATCCAGTCTTTTAATCCTGATAAACACATTGCTTCAAGGACTGATTATGCCCAAAAATAATATTTCCAAAACTTGTTTTATATTGAAGCTAATCGTTCAATATATACCGATTTCTCCAAAATCGCTTTTGGATATTTTCCCTCTGGCTTTTATTGGGTTCCTGAAAATACTCAAAAGAACCTTCAATTCTACTCCTCCATTCTCACCCAGACACAATCCATTCTGATTAAACTTATATTTATAAAACTAATAAAATAAAGTTGATCTACCATAGTATTTTACATATTAAATTTGATCGCTAAAGAAAAATGGGGAGCACATCCCAATGTTGTCAAGAAAAGCTTTGATTCAGATTTTTGATATTGCTACTATGACTACATTAAAACCTAGTTCAAATTCACTTTGTTCCAAAATACTGAGATGTCTCATTCTTGTTTATTAACTTTGATAAAAAGTTCAATTCCCAATTCTCTTTATGTTTATGAGATGGTGGACATAGTTTGGCTCCATTATGAATTTTTTTCCTGATAAAATCAATGATGCTATTAAATACTTTGCCATTGTTTACAAGACTGATCAACGTGATCATAAGTTCCTTGTTTTCCTTCACTTCTACAGGAAATACAAAGTTCCCTGCATTTTGAAGTGGAGTTATGCTAAGGAAAATGATATCCTTGTTTGCAACTGGTTCGTCAAGTTGGGATAGATCTCCTCGTACCCAAGACGTGATTGATAATGTTAACAAAGATTTTCCTCTAATTTCTCTGAATCTAAGAAATTTGAAGATTTTCTTGCAGATTCTCTTGTTGCTAAAACATTAGTTCAAGAGCATGTGTACCTTTATTGTTTAGGAAAAACAACAACTTGCTTTATTTGATAAATCAAAAAATCTACTAAGTTCAAGAATAAATTTGTTATCCAATGACTTAAGAAAAAAATTTATTTGTTTAAGAAGTCCCTACAGGATGATGATGATAATTTTGATGATGACTGCAACGCATCTTCTGAAGCCTATGTTGATAATATTGATCCTTACTATGACATATTCAAACATTATCCATAAAGCACTCCAAGGTTATCTAGAAAATGATCCCTTATTTTAATTATTGACGTTGGCACAAACCAATAAAAACTACTGCAAGTATTGCTAAAGACCCCATGATTTCTGTTGTTAAAGATCTCATTATTCTTGCTTTTGGTTCTTGCAAAGTCAGAGATTCCCGCTGCTTTACTCTTGCTTTTAGTAACTTTTCTCTGTGTCAAATAAAGAGTAAAAAAAAGTCAAAATTACTGTTCATCCCAATAATTATTGTACTAGTAAAGTAGTAAGCCACTCTTTGCCTATATAAAGAGAGCTTGGTTTTGTTGAGAGGAAGGACCTTGTAATTACGAGAACCCTTAGAAGTTTTAGAACCTAAGAACCCTTCTCTTCTCCTGCTTTCTTGTTTATCCCTTGTAATTCTTTAATATTTTCATGTATTGTTGTTCATCTAATATGAAGAATAACTACAACTATTTCAATTGATAACTTTTGAGTATTTTTATCTTACTTGAACACTACTTTTATTTACTTATTTGCACATTACTCTAGTCATCAAGTCCCTTTGGACTCTAGTTATCGGGGACTCCATATTTATTTACATATTTTCACTCCAGTCATTTGGTCCCCACCAACTCTAGCTAGTTATCTCTGGTGACTCTACTTTCTTGCACCATATTTCTTTGTGCTTCTGCCCCGGCCTTTTGGTGTCTGTGTATTTATATATATATATATATATATATCGCCATAGTTGGGCTAAGATGAGGTCTTTAGGAGCATGCATGGTTGCCCACGATCCACATAGCTTGTGATTAGTTAGATATGAGACCCTCTTTGGTTCCTGATATGAAGTGAAAATGGAAGGACTCAAGTTAGGCGTTGAGATAACGACTAGACTAGGATTTGTACGGTATATTGATATTTGACATATGTTTATTTTAGAAAGAGGATTCCATCATAGTATGTATTTCATACTATATGTCTTATCTGACTAAGAGCAAAGGTGAGTGAATGGATCCATACTTCCTCATAGTGTGAATCTTGTAGGTCAATGTTGATGACCTTAATTTATTTATACCATTTATTGACCTTTAAGTATGTCATGAGGTTGAGGCACTTTTAATTTATTTAGACCACTAGAGTATGCATTCTACTAATGGTCTATAATTATCAAACCCTAAAGTTAGTTTCATTTCCAATTAATATCTCCAATGAGCAAAGATAACTCCCACTTATAAATTTACAACCCTAGCATGGGCAATTAAGGATAGAAGAGAGAGAGAGAGAGAGAGAGAGAGAGAGTAGTGAAGGCTAGAATATCATATGCATAAATAAACGTGCCCATATATATATATATATATATATAGCAATGAGAACATCGGTCGAGACTCAAACTCTTGTTTCCCCATTCGATCCATCGACAGGCCATATATATCATGAGCTGCCAACACCCTTATTCGACGTTGTACGTAGCTTATTGGCAACTGATATATTAGCCATTGATACATGCATGCATGATGATTCAGGGTTATTCATAACTCCAATAAATTATAGAAAAATAATCATACTGCAGCCAAAAGATAGCAAGCAAGCAGCACGTTGCTAAAAACTGGGCTGCACGTTGCTAAAAACTGGTCTCGTACTCCCTACCTCTTCTGAGTCTGCACAATACCCATACACCCTCTCTCTGCATTGCAAAAATACGCCCATTTTAGTATTCACAATATATATATACCTACATAACAGTACATCATGTTCACGCATTAATTTGCTGACTCAGGATTGATCATCAGGTTCAGGGGACCTCTAGCTCTCATCATTTTGCAGTCTTGCATATAGCAGAAGGAAAAAGAAAACTCAAAACTCGATTTTACCTGGGAATGTTTCTCATGATCTGCAGTACTACTGATATATGATGATCCAACAACATCATGAGGTAGTACTATTCGGTACTGTTGCATTGTCCAATGTGTTTTCTTTGCTCTTGAATTAGAGCCCATAGAAAAATAAGTGAGATCTGTCTTCCAGGCAATGATATTTCCATCCTCATTGCATATGGGATCCTCTTCCTTCCATGCTTCCCAAAACCCTCCTCCATTTTCAGCAAGTACTCGAGCTTTTGTTGATCTTCTAATTATTATGTCATGATCAGAGTTGTCATCTTCGTGAATAAAGAAAAACCATTCTCTCTCCCCATCCAGGAATTTCACTGCAATCCAATAAGAAATACATCAGTAGTTAGCAAATTGATCTATGTCACAATAATTATTCAGAAAACTGAGACACGTGTACATGCATGCATGCATGCATGGATAATACAAACATACATATATTATATATATATATATATTTATATATATATCTCAAGGCCATATGTTTAAAAAATTACATGTCTCACAATGATCTGCTAATTCCTTGATCTTTCTCGACATATATCATCATGTATGTGTGGGTGTACCGTGTACGTACTATTAACCTGAAGTAAATCAAGCGCGCAAGAGCAGTGTAGAGACCACACGCTAGCTAGCTACGTACCCAAGTTTGTAAAAGAGTTTTATATACGAACAAAAGTTTCGGTTAATTGGTTTGTTCATTATATCGATCGAGAATAAATTAAGAAGCTAGGTCAAGAGGAAGAAGATCGAGAAGAGATATATATATTAATTTAGACACTTCCGTACATTCAAAGGGAAATTAATAAGACTAATCATATCGCATGCTTACGTATTAAGTCCTCTTTTACTGCCTAAACGAAAATCAAAGAAAAAAAATCATAAATTCCGATCCTTTCTTGCTTTAAGAAAATGGGAAGGAGCTGCTATTTTCTATTGAAAAATTCTGCTCATTAGTTACTATTCACCACTATACACTCCACATTCTATAAAAAATATCCGCATACTCTATGAAAAAGATATAGATGTAAGGTGCGAGAATGAATAATGGATGATGTCATTCCTCTTGTCTATTATATATATATATATATATATATATATAAATTATTTGTAGAAAGAAATATTTTTGGATTTTTTCTTTTCAAATCTTCTCAAAGTTTTTTGAAAATTAATTTTTTGTTTAGAAGTCTCAGGTTCTTGACGAACTATTATCTTCTTGAGCTTGTGAATATATTATTCTTTAAGCTCATGATTTGTAATTTGAGAAATCAAAGTTAACAAAATATTTTCTTGTTTTTCAGCTTTGGTTAAAACATTGATTGTTTTACCAAAAACATTTGCAATAAGAATCATTACAATCAAACTTAATATTGGGAGACACTACAAGAAAAATGGACTTTTGTGACTATTTAATTGCGGCGAAAAAGTTACTTGTGACTAAAACAGACTTATTTTGGCTGTAAATAGTCATTTCGCTGAAATTAAATGACCACAAATAAGCAGTTTTCTTGTAGTGAGAATCAGATGATTCAGTTTCTGAGTGATATTCAGAATCACTAGAGCTGAATTCATTGATGTCAGATGATGAGGAATATATATATATATATATATATCAAAGTTAATAAAAAATTTTTTTGTTCTTCAACTTTAGTTAAAACATTGATTGTTTTACCAAAAAATTTGCAATAAGAATCATTGCAATCAAGCTTAATATTGAGAAAATCAGATGAAACAGTTTCTGAGTGATATTCAAAATCACTATAACTGAATTCATTGATGTCAGATGATGAGGAAGATTTATATATATATCAAAATTAACAAAAGACTTTCTTGTTCTTCAGCTTTAATTAAAACATTGATTGTTTTACCTAAAATTTTGCAATAAGAATCATTACAATCAAGCTTAATATTGGGAGAATCAGATGATTCAAATTCTGAGTGATATTTAGAATCACTAGAATTGAATTCATTGATGTTAGATGATGAGAAAGATATATATATATATATATATATATATATATATATTATTTGATATGAGCAGCAGCAGTACTACTGCACACAGTTTACATTCGTATAACGTCACTAATTCTTGTGAATTAGAAACCCTAGTTTGAAATATTAATATACAGATATTCTGAAAAATTAAAGGGAAAACAAACAAAGAAATAACGAGAAATTAAGCAATATATATACACCAGATCATAAAACAAACACGAGTAAAAAAGGAATTAAAGAAAATGCCTAAACACTTGGGATGAGTGGAATAAAGATCTGTTGCATCAACTTCTTGAAAAACTGGTCCTGCAAGTGGGATGGAAAGCTGCTTTTTTCGCAGATAGTGTTTTACCAACTCTGCATCTGTTGGGCGAAACCTAAACCCAGGTGGTAAATCATGATCTGTGAATGATCCATGCACGTTGGCCCCCGTATATATATATACCATGCTATATATATACATATAGCCGATCATCGGTATAATATTGCCGAAGAAATTAGTCTGCATGATGATGATGATGATCAGAACGACTGAATTAAACAACGAACGTACGTACGAGTAATCGGAGACGTTAATATTGCAGCTTTTATAATAACATTTTGGTGAAGGTACGTATCTTATTAGGACTCTGATTGTATGCCAGAAAAAACATGATAAACTCCCGTTGACAAGGCGAGCAGCACGTGATGATCATGAACACCTATTTCTGGTACGTTTTTGTCTTGCAGTATATGACAAACAGAACTATATTTGTAGTACTAGCTAGTACTACGCGGTTAAGAGAGAGATAGAGATCAATATATATGGCGGCGCTGGATTAAAAAAAAAACAAAAGAGTTTCAGAAAAAAGAATTATTAGATATTGCGAAGCTGCATTATTATAATTATTATTATTTTTCGGCCGTGAATTAATTAATTAGGGTTTCTCATCCAAAATCTAGATTATAAAATTTATTATTCCATGCCACATCGAAAATTAGGGTTGCAATTGAATTAATTTAGATATGATATTAATCTACTTATATTAATGAAAAATTCTTCTCATTAATTACTATTCATTATCTCACGGGTCCACATTCCACACTTTATGAAAAACATTCTCACATCCTATAAAAAAAATTGTAGATGTAGAATGTAAGAGTGAATAGTAACTGATGTATAACATTCATCTATATTAATAGCAATTGCTTGCCTATTACTCAATGGTGGAGCCAGAACTTTTCTTTAGTAGCCTGGTGCGAAACTAACAAAACTAAATAAGTGAAAATTGTTATGATACTTATTTTTTGTTTTTTCAATTTTAATTTTGATTTGAAGTCATTTCATCATTCATTCTACCAAAAATATCTCCTTTAATATGTGTATATGTATATATATATAAATATGTGCACGCTCGCGCATACATGCACAAATCATTCAACTACATAATCGATTCATGTTTATAAGATTATAAAAGAAAGAGCAATAATGCTACTTATAAGCTGGTTGTAATGTTTGCTACTTTGGCATGATGTCTATGGCCATGATTGATACGGTCTAAAGAGGCATTGTTGGGAAAACCATTCGACCAAAATTGAGTGATATGAGTGTAAAAGGAAGACTATTCAATATCGTATCTTCGATAGTGTTTGCTGACGTCATACAAATGACGCTACATCTTGGTAGCGGCTAAAGGTTGTGAACACATTGAAATATTTGGAGGAGGTCAAAGCATTGTTCTGAGTTTTTTAAACTCAAGAGGGTTCGAAAATGCTTGATCTTGATGCGATCGAATAAGTCTAGGACATGACCAGACACTTTATGGATGTTACTATGCTGGTCTTCTCTGGGAGAGATTTGGTGTATGTACTCCCTCCTTTTTATAGATGTGCTTGGTGGTCGCACGACCTATTTATTTGTATGAACAAAATTGAGAACATTAGAGAAATGCTGACCTGGGGTCATGCCCACTGTATGCGAGTGGGAGATATTAGATGGAGGGGCACCCACGTGGGGCTGACCCCCTCCAAATGTCTGCTTGTAACGCATGGCTTTAAGCCATGCGTTACTTGTAACGCATGTAACGCATGGCTTAAAGCCATGCGTTACTGCCGTTTCACAATACAATTGAAGGCTGGCCTTTAAGGCCAGCCGTGCATAGGAGGACTATATATCCTCAATTGTGTTTTTGGCACCATTTGAAAAATAGAAAAAGACTCTCTCTCTTTTTGTTCTCTCTTGATAAAATATTTAGGCTGTGGATTTGTTAAGTGTTACTCTAGTTCCATACTACGTAGTACACTTTCGCCATTAAGAGGAAACGCTTGGAGTTTATGAATCTGAAAAAATTTGTGGAGCAATTCTTTAAGCTGAGTTTGAGGTACTTTTCTGCTGTGCATTCTAACATTTATAAAACTCCATATATATGTACTGCATAAATAAATCCTTAACTCTTTTTAAATTAATTTTTTGAAATGGAAGATACGTATATAAATATTATTATAAATTACGTACGTGAAATTCATGAATTAACAGTACTAGTAGTACTACTGCCTAGTTAAATTAAATAGTTGTAAAAAATAGGTGGTAATTAATCAATTAAGATCATGCATGCACGTTGATGATATTCATGATCGGTCATTTTCCTAATTGGCAAGGGACTCATCAAAATCATGATAAAATCCGAAACTTATGATATTCCTACGTACGTACGTACGTAATTAGTTAATTAGCTAAGTACGATGATTGATGCATGATGCGCGTGTACGTACGTACGAGTTAGTTAATCAAAGTAGTACTAGTACTTGAGAAAAAACATAACTCTGAGCAAATTAAAAAAGCCAGTACGTAGTTTATAACTTCTTATCCTTAATTAAAACAACTCAACTAGGAATCAGCAGAAAGCTCCAAGTGTTTCTGATCCTACTCAAAATTAAGCACAAGCTAGCGCATGACTAGTACTACATGAGAAAAGGTCTTTTTGTTTTGTTTTCTTTCACGTACGCGTACGCGTACTTATCCTAGTGCAAGTAGTACACCAATCTCGATGATCTACATGATCTAAATCCATCACGTACGTCCGTAGTTTCTGAATTAAAACTTCTCTATAAATATTGATTTATTTAACCTAATTCCAATCACTAAGATCCTACGTACATGGAAGTAGCCCAGCGTCGTGCAGGGGTTCTCACAGAATTGCCACCAGGCTATAGGTTTAAGCCCACAGATCAAGAATTGGTTCAACACTATCTGCGGAAGAAAGAGCTTTCCAATATCCCTGTTCCTGGATAGGTTTTTCAAGACATTGATGCCAGTGAGCTTTACACCAAGCCACCCAAGAGTTTAGGTATTTTTATTATTATTTATATATAACTTTTGGTACTGAAAAATATGGATCGATGATCATATGATCATATGTGTAAAGAACGTGTTTCACGCCACCAATTGTACGGATGACCTGCACAACAAAGAGACGGCACTGGTTACATTGGGGGACTCTGATTCTTAAGTCAGTAACATAATATAAGAATAAATGTATGTAAAGATCAAGTAAAATGTTTGTTACATCTCATAGGTTATTTATAGAAGGACATGGACATGTCGTGATGACAACTGACTCTAATTATCACCATTCCTATGTGCATGTCCTTCATGATCCCTTATTAATCAGGGAGGATATCTCTTGTTTTGTAGGAGTTACCTTTCCTAGGATAATCGCATCCAACTCATGTGGATCAACTCTCCAATTTCTTGAGAGTTATTTACCATGTGGTCATGGTTATGGACTCTTCGTTCGTGGCCCTCTCAATCTGAACATCCCTAGTTGTGTGCTTGGTTGCTCAGGGGATCCAAACATCCCCTCAAATATGCTTATAATATAGTACTGTAATTAATACCATACAACTTATACAAGGCGGCCATTATATTCATCTTGTTTGTCTAATTTAATTTCTTAATTAATTATCGTTTATCATGATCTATCTGTTATATAAGTTTCTGAATTTTAAGTTGATTTCTTAACATTAATTCTTTTGCATGATATGCATGATCCTAGCTTCTAAGGTGTGCATATATTATATATATAAAAGCAACTTATAAAAGTTGGCCGTGATCATCTTTTTTCCTTCTAATTTCTTTATTTTCTTGTGTAATATTTTATATTAGCTTCTGCTCATGTTGTTGGTCCTTCTTTTCAAGCACTAGCGCGAAGCCGATGTTAATTCTCCAACCGGCCGGCCCTGCCTAGCTAGACGATCATGTCTCCCTGCATGCAGTACTACTACTACAATAAAAAAGACTTTTTGCAAACTTTTTTTTTGGGCGACCACTCGAGTTTTGAGGCAAAAAGTCATCTATCTCTGTTCTCTCTCAGTTTTCTGCCCACCCTTCCCAATCCGTGCCCGCTGCCACCACCGCAAAATAGCATTTAAGAGGACCAGACTTTTGCGACCACTAATTTGTAGCGTTTAGAAATCGCTGGCAAAACTTATTTGTGCCTAGTTTTGTAATTTTTTCTTTTTTTTGGCGATCAAGCCTTGAATGTTGTAGTGATATTATGTATTATATGTGTCATTTTCATGATAGAATAGAAGTAACATTCATGTATTCGTATTATATATGAGACTGCGCGCTCGCTAATTAATTTATAGATCATAGAGATTTCTTATATCGCATATCATGTACGTACAGATCTAATTAGAGACCATTGCCCTGCCAATGTCTTTGATGGTTAGATCTAAGTTGATGATAGCCTGGCGATTTTTGTTACTGCCACTTTTAATATCACTTTGGTAATTTTTTTTTTTTTTTTTATCAAGAGTTAGGATTATGTTATTTTTGGACTTTTTTTCTTACTAATTATCAGCTGGCTGTGTGCTGCAGCTTCTTCTTACCTTCTCCATTTTCCTCCGCTCTTTCCTCATCCTTCTTGATCTTCACTACTTCATGTGCTGCATATATAAATATATTATATATATATATATATTGCTTCTTCATAGCTAAGATTGAACTTCTCGAGGTTTAGATGTTTACGTGATTTCAGCTAGCTGGTTGCAGCATTCTATGGATTAGCTTGCATGTGTGAGGTTGGCGATGAAGGGAGGGTCGATGCATTTGGTTTGTGACAACTAAGGACTAGCTAAAGAGAGATTATATATAGAAGAAAAAAATTGTTTGGTTTTGAGCTGGTCAAAAGAATGATATTTGAGTTGAATTAATTGCATGCTTGAATGAAAGCTTGAAGGGATCTTGATCCGTTTGATATATGTCTATATATGGTTTTATAATTGTGAATATATAACTTGAAGGGATCTTACCATAAGAGTCTCTCTTATTGGATTGCAGTAACATTCTCAAAAGAGGATAGAGAATGGTATTTTTTCATATATGAAACTGAAGATTCTGATGTTAGAACAACAAAAAATCGAGTTGTTGGAAATGGAGAAGGGTTTTGGAAATCATGCCAAGAAGAAGATCCCATCTATGATGCTGATGGAAATGTCATTGCCTTCAAGAAAAATCTAACTTTTTTTTCTGGTAGCCCTTCAAAACCAAAGAAAACACATTGGACAATGCAAGAGTACCGATGCAACACAGGAAAAAATTTGAAGGTAAAAAGAAAATCGTTGATAAATTATGAGTCCGACCCTTAATATAATAAGAGAAATGATATTCGTAATCCTAAACTTGTACAAATCTCATGCACTCCATTCAAAAAAAGTTTGGTAAATCTAGGACTCATGTACATGTAGATTTTTTTATGGACCCCACTTCTTTTTAAAGAGGGTGCACAAGACTTGTACATTGTAGAACTGTATCTGGTATAAGATAAGATATTTGCAATCGTAAATTTTGCAACCGTCGCGTAATCGCTTTGAAAAAAGTAAATAAAATATGAGACTTACATAAAAAAAATTAATTTTTTAATAGTGGACCCCACTACTCTTTTTCAAAACGGTTACATGACGTTTACGCACTTTACGATTATATGTAGAATTACTCATCTAGCATTAGTACGTTGACTTACCATAATTTAATATTAATTTCTAATTGGTCAGTTTGTAAACCTATATTGTAATTATACCTCTAGCATTACTACCACTCGCATACAATATATATCCTTGCGGGAAATATTGACCAATTTATCTACATATAACCTACGTGTTGTTATTGAATAATATTCAATTAATTAATTAAATTAATCCACCTTATTTATTTTTCTATGCAGAGAGGCCAGATGGGTATTGAGCCGGATGAAAAGAGGAAGGGAATACACGAGCTGCTTTTAGTGTGCCAGGCTGCCAGCTACTCCAATTTTTTTTTTTTTTAGCAATGATCAATAAAGGCAGGTTAATTGCCTATCAATTTAATTTAATTTTGTACTCATGATCATTCCTCACTACAAAAAATAAGACTTTTTGCAGCGATTTTTTATTTGTTGAAAATAAAATCACAGCAAAAAAGCTTTAATTGTTGCGATTTCTACATCGTCGCAATTGTTTTTATCAAGTTTTTAAAATGGTATTTTCTAGCGATTTTTTATTTTATTTTTTGCGATGAAGAAGTTCACCGCAAATACTAAATTGGTCTTTTACAATGATTTTTACTTTTTACAACAGAAATATTTGCCGCAAACAATTTGCGGCGGTTTATTGATCGACGAAATTGTTAAAGTTAGTTTTTACAGCGATTTTTTAACTTTAAAAATCGCTGCAAAAAAGTGAAATGTGTTTTACGATGACATTAAATCGCCATAAAAAGTAATATTCAAAATTAAAAGGAGCTAGAGCCCACGGCCTCCTTCATTTTACCCTCCCGTCCGATATCTCCCTCTCTCATTTCCCCTCTGTTTCGCAAACCCCCCCCCCCCTCGACGACTGTCTTCTTCTCTTTGTCTTCCTCTCCGGTCTCTCTCTCTCTCACTCACGATGTCCGCATCTTTCCCTCTCTCTGTTTCTCTCTCTAAAGTCTCCGTGTAAGTACACAAGGCCGACGGGCTGGAGTTGTTCTGCTTTGCGACCTCTACGCCTCCTCGGTCCTGCTCCACCACCACAACCATCATGCTCTTCATCCTCATTGGTAGGTCATCTCTCCTCCACTGTCTCTCTCTCTCTCATCTCTCTATTTTATGCTGCAAGAGTGCGTAATAAACAAGATTATTGTGTGTCTTTGACGCCTGTGTTAGTGGCTTAGAATCGTGAGGTGCTTTGTGATGGAGTTAATTCTTTAATGGATTTGGGTTATGAACATGAAGTTAGGATTTTGTTTCAATTTTTGTCTGAATGATGTTGGTGTTATACTGGTAGCTCTACGGTTTTGTTTGCTTATGGATTTTTTTTTGGGTTTTGAGAAGATTTTACTTTGCAATTGTCCTATTCATCAGTTTTTTCTTTAGTTTAGTATATTGGGTTTGGAAAATTTGCATATTGTAGTGGAATAGGGATTTATATTTTGTTTTTGAGGTTGCTGTAAGGGGTATGCTTTACAGTACTCAATTTCTCAATTTTGTTTTTGAGGTTGCTGTAAGGGCTGGGTGTGCTTTATATTTTGTTTTTGAGGTTGCTGTAAGGGGTATGCTCTACATTTCTATCCTTTTTGCTAACATTATTTCTTCCAATACTACTCATTTCTCTATTATTTCGTTTATGATCATATGTTTTCTCTTGAAAACATATGAATCCTGCAGCTGCTTTTCATGCCCATGTTGGCACCTGCCATTGGAGAGGAGGAGTTTGTGTTTGGCTGCTTAGAAGCAGAATTGATACAAGTTCATGATGTTTAATAGAAAAGTTAAAATATTTTGCATGCCATTTGGATTAATATTTTTCCCCCCAATGAAGCATACTAGTTGGACAGATTATCTCTTGTTTGGAAACTATTTCCATGTGATGTATATATGTGATGTTTAGTGATTAAAGTTAGTTTGAAGTTATACATTTATGTTTGTTCAATGGAAGGTCTTGAATTTGAATTATGTAATATAGAATATGAAAAGGTGAATGGAACTTGAATGAATATGTATTGTATAGTATTTTTGGATGGAATAACTAAGTTCTTGGATCTTTGTAATGAACTATAAAGTGAAGCATGGAAGCTCAATTGGAGGCTTACTTTGAGAATTAGATATTAAATGGAGTTGTATTGAGAAAATGCAAGGGATGTGTAGAGGACTAATCATTTCAAGAAAATCTGTAAATATTTTTTTAATATAAATTGGGTTGCTCCATCACTTTCTAGAATGTTGAATTTTTAGTTATGAATATTTGAGATGCTACTATGCTTTATGCGGTATAGATGTTTCAAAATTAGTCGATGATACTTTGTGGGGTTTGTTCATTTTGTGTTTGCAGCGTGCATCCATACTTTGCATGTTGTGATGTGTTCAATATATTGCCCTGATTTCATAGCGTAAGTTATAGCATTAAATTTCTCTTGAATAGTCCAGTTTTATGGTTATATTGTAGTTTCCTATAAATGAAACATTTCGAGATTTCATTTATTGTTCATATTGTCTTTGTATTTCAACATAAGGGGCCAAGAACTCCCTTTAGTTGCAACAAGTAAAGGTAACCATGGAAATGTGAGAATCTAATGACTGCTTAGCTAGTGATGTTTACCATTTACCCCTGTCTTCCTAAGTTATATGTTTCAGTTGGAAAATTTAGAAAATTTGCGGTCTATTGTGAGGTGTCATCTTTTTTGTTTTTACTCATTTTTTTTTGAAAGATGCCTTCTCATGAGCTATGCAACCAGGGATATGCTATTATTCATAAAAAAAATGTGCCTTAGAACTGGATGAGTTATATATGCCTCTAGAGGAAAAACTGCATGTGTTTAGCTCATTATGGATCTGCTAGTAATATTAGTATGAAGCTCATTGTTGGATTCTTCAAATATACATGAGAGCTCTTGCATGAGATTCAGCTAGGAATTCCTCCAAGACGCCACCAGCTCAAGTTCTCTCATTTTCCCTTTCTTGGTTTTGGCTTGGGTAGACCATCCTCTACCTCTGATTTTTGTCAACATGTATGAGCAAGAGGGTGGTATCAACTTTGTCCTATGGTTTTGCTTAATCTAGATTAAGGTTTGATTTTAGGGATGATTTTAGGGATGCTCATATGAGTTTTGATTTACTATTTTTTTCAAATCAACAATAATTTTATTGTTGAGATTCAACAACCATTTTTTTTAGAGCTGTAAATAATATCTTTGTTGTGAATTATTGTATTGTTCTTGCTTTTAAGGTGGCTTGGATGCTTAGGATATATATAATTCTTGTGAATTATATGTTTTATTCTTGCTTTTAAGGTGGCTGTAAGAAAATATGAATTATATGCATTGTTCTTAATATATAGTATTATTTAAATGAATGCTTGGGATACAAATGAATGTTTGTTCTAATGATTTTTGCTCAACTTTGTGTTTTGATTCTTAATCTAGGTGAATCTAGGGTTTGGACTTGTTGTTTTCATGCTTTATTTTATTTATTTATTTTTTCCTTCTTTAATTTGCTGATAATTGGATGGATCCTATTTACTTTTTTTTTCTAAACCTTCGATCTCTTAGATTTAGGGATTATTTTTAATTGGCTGTTGTAATTTGCTATTTGTAATTGGTGAACTTGCTTGGAGTTTAATTGATATTTTTAATTGGCTTGGACTTGCTGTGTTGTTATTTTTAATTGGTTGTTTGGATGGGTCATTTGTTAGAATTTTCTGGGGTAGCATTGGGTCCTTGATTTTAATGGGTTCTCAGTTTTAGCCAAGATTTTGTTGCTGTTTTTAATTTGTTGTTTGGAAGTTGTTTAGCTATATTTAATTGGCTTGGACTTGCTATGTTGCTGGTGGAGTTGGTGATTGCTGGAGGAGTTGCTGGTGGAGTTTCTGGTTGCTGCTTGTTGGACAATGAAGGAGTTGTTGGTTGCATGATAATGGTTTCTCAAGTAGATGATCCTATTGCTTAGGATATGTATAATTCTTATGAATTATATGTATCTGGACATGCATTTTGTACATATCATACATGAAGGCTCATATATAAAGAGCTTGGTATGTGTTTTTTTTTTTTTTTTTTCCCATTTTTTAGCTTCTTATTTTATGATAAAGTTTCAGTTTCAGCTATTAATTCTTGATGGACTTCATGTCTATGGTGTTGTTCATATGGTTTTGTTTCGTTCTGTAAAACTTGAAGCATGGAGATTAAAAATCATTGCCAATTGTTGGTCTGGAATTGATAGTGTAATGGAGATTAAAACTTGAAGCATGGCTATTGTTTTTTGTGTTGATGAGTTTTCATATAATGATTCCCCTTCATTTTCGATTGATCAGGTTTCTGGGCACAATAATTGGTGTTGAAGATAAATCTCCTCATTGGGTAGGTTCAAGATGGTGATCACTAAAAGTAATTTCTTTAATCCCTTCGTCCTCATTGTTTCAAACTAATATAGCGATCAAGTTTCATTCCTTCTTTTTTCTAGGTTCAATGGGATAAACCTGCATCTATTCCTAGACTAGACCAGGTTTCACCATGGGAGATACAGCCCTTTGTGGCTTCTATTGGCGTGCATTTTTTTATTTATTTTCTGGAACATCATTTTCTGTGAGTACAGTTCGCCGCAAATAATTTTTTGTAAAAGAAGACTATTTGCGGCGAGTAAATATCGCCGCAAATAGTCTTTTACAGCAACAATTACTCGCTGCAAAAGAGACAATCTTATTTGTTGCGATTTTAACCGCTGCAAAAATATTTTTAAGGTGATTTTTGAACACGCTACAAATAATATGAATAGGGCTGTAAGTCGGCCGGTCCGGACCGAGAAAACCGACCGGTTCGGTCCGGACCGGACCGGACCGAGAATATACATTCTCGGTTTCGGTCCTCAGAAAATGAGATTTTCGGTCTTCGGTCCGGTCCCGAGTTTAGGGGTTTTTGGACTGGACCGGACCGGACCGAGAAGCATTGGACCGGACCGGACTGACAAAAAAATTAAATTATATATTTATATTTTTTATATAATAAATTATGTAATTTTCATCTAACCTACCACATGGTCCAATTAACCTATCATCAATTCACCACTAACTAATTAGTAGACATCTACAAATACAAGACTACATCTATCTAGATTCTACATTATTAGATAACATTTTTTAATATATCTAAATTGTAAGTAAGTATAAAGCAATTAAAAATTTAAAAGTAACTAATGTAAATTATAATTAACTTCATGATTCATGTATGACATGAATATCAATTAACTCACCTATGAGTCCATGACTAATTCACCATTAACTAATTTATAAGTTAGAAGTTAGAACTATAATAAATTGTAATACATTGACATACTCTAAATTAGTAATAAAGTAACAATTAACATCATCAATATAATTATAAGTTTATAATTAAACTAAATTTATAACTAAATCAATGTAAGTCTATAAGTTATTATAACTAGTAACTACAAGTCTATAAGTCTATATATAGTATCAATACAACTAATACTATGACTAATGACTAATGAGTATTACTAATGAGTATGAGTAATGAGTCTATATGATATATCACTGATTCACTATGACTCTAATTTACTATTAGTAATTTAGTATAGTATAGTCCATAATTTAGTATCCATGTGTTATTATATAATATATATTCCATAATATATAACATATATAATTATATTATTAGTATCACTATTACTATTAGAGTATAATATATAATATTATCATTAATTATTTTTTCAATGAGTTAAAAGAATAATCACCATTAAATAGTTTAATTAAATTTACTAATTTAAATAATTTTTTTAATTAATATATGTGCCAAAAAGATAAAAAAAATCACAAGTTTAAAATTAAAACACATCAAGTTTGGAAAACATCAAACGGCGCCGTTAAAAACAAAATTGGACTTAAACGGTGCCGTTTAAGTCCCAACCGGTCAGGATATGCATTCACTGGTTGCGCAACCTTTTTTTTTTAAATGAGTGCAAGCTTACTTAAACGGTGCCGTTTGGGTTCAAATTTAACACAAACGGCGCCGTTTCGTCACCCCCACTTCCCCAGTTAGCCCCCGGCCCCCAACCCCCCACTCCACGGGCCACGAAATTGGAATTCTCAGTTTCCCAATTTCGTAACCCTAGCAACCGCGCGACAACCCCCCTCTCCAGCAGCCCAGCCCCTCCGTTCGGTCCCCTGAAAATTCTAGCCGGCAGTGCATCGTCTGAGTCGTCTTCGTTGGGTCCTCAAAAAATTACAGCCGACAGCCCCACTCAACCGCTCCGGTGCTGTCTCAGACTTCAAAGCCTCACTCTCGATATGTTTATTTCATTTCATCTACTTGTAATTCTCGGTATCTTGATCTTGAATATTGTAAATTTGTAGGGGTATAAAATTTCGGATGCTCAAATATGAAACCCTTTTTTCCTCTTGATTTTGTTTATTTATTGGCCCTCTTGTTTGGTTGGTTAGAAAATTTTTTAAGGTGAATCGGTGATTACAGAAAAATCTCTCTTTTTAAATCATAGACTATAGTTTATTATGTCTTAAATTTTAATAACCTGATTATAGTTTACCTCCAAAAGGCGCAACACTATGTCACTAACGAAGTTTCTGTATTTCTTATCCATTTAGTAGCTATAGTTATATTACCAAATTCCCTGGGACCATCTTCCGCTTGGAAATAATCTCCACATTTTACCATCTGCACATAAAGTTCACATCCAGAAGGCATCTAATGAATAAATTAATAATAGAGCTCCAAAGTTAAAATTGACTTCTTAAGTGTAAATGCAAATGTGGTTTCAATACCATTTATAACAACCAAAGAAAATTACTAGCCGAATCTGCATTTACACTCTAAAATGACTAATTTGGGTTATTAAAGCCCCTTCAAATCCATTATAAATGTAATACTCCAAATTTAGTATGAGAAAGTGGCAATATGAATGGTATCTGCCATTGCTTGAGAGGGGGACACTGTGAAAGTTCTATTTATCGGATTGAGGTTGGTATATAGAGAATATTTGGCGTGATTCGGGTTGAGAAGGGGATGATTAATGTTGTTCATGTAATGCTGAAGTATCTTTACTTTTCGTTGTTAATGCATTTTTACTTTCTTTCGTGGTTATGTTAGTGATCATTTGAATATCTGAGAAAATTCTGTCTTCTTTTCAGTGATAAAAATTCTGTTTTAGTGTGGTTTTCTTTTTGTCACTCCTCTTGGTTTACCAATTAAATGGAATGAATTTTTGGTTGTGTTCTTAATGCTTCATTGACTTTCTTGTATCCCTTTCTAGCTCCTTTTTATGTAACTAAGTGTAATATGTCTACTATTTATTGATTATATGTTATTTTTATTTAATTCCATTTCTTTTTTTTCTAGATGGAAACGATTCCAGAATTATTTCCACATGATTCTACTACCGATGATGTAGAGTCAACACAGGCTACACATGGGCAAGGCATTCCTCCACTCCCACCCAATGTAAGTGTTAATAGTACACAGAGTGGTAGTGGTAGACATAGGTCAATGGTTTGGGATCACTTTACAAAAATACCAAAATGTGATCCAAGTAAACCTAGGGCTGCATGTAATTACTGTGGTGCTTCGTATGCATGTGATACGAAGACCAACGGTACAAAGTCCATGAAGTATCATATTGAAAAACAATGTAAGAAATGTCCATTGAGACAGACAGATAAGTCTCAAACTACTCTCGGTTGGAAGGCGGGTGTAGGAAGTGTTAGTGGGGAATTTGTGCCCATATCATTTAGTGTTGAGGCTTGCAGACAAGCCTTAGCAGAAATGATTATTCTTGATGAGTTGCCATTTAGGTTCGTTGAAGGGGAGGGTTTCAAGAAGTTTATGCTCATTGTTTGCCCTAAGTGGGTCGGGATTCCATCTCGTGTTACGGTTGCGAATGATTGTTTTAATGTGTATATAAGGGAAAAAAGTAAGTTGAGAAGTGCTCTTCAAGGGCAACGAGTTTCCCTCACCACGAATACATGGACATCCGTGCAAAACCTCAACTATATGTGTCTCACTGCACACTTTATTGATGATAATTGGAAACTACACAAAAGAATTCTTTCTTTTTGTTTGGTTGAGAATCACAAGGGTGATACACTTGGTAGAGCCATAGGATGTGCTTGCATGATTGGGGGAGACCGAAAATACTTGCAATCACACTTGATAATGCAAGTTCTAATAATGGAGCAATTTCTTATTTGAAGAAAAAAACCAAGTATAGGAAGGACACTGTTTTGGAATATGAATTCTTGCATGTTTGGTGTTGTGCCCACATCCTAAACTTAATTGTCCTTGAGGGGTTGAGGGAATTTGATGAGTCTATTGTGAAGGTGAGATGTGTTGTGAAATATGTTAAGTCCTCACCTCAAAGGTGGACTACATTTAAGAAGTGTATTGGGTTGGAAGAAATTGCAAGCAAAAGTGGCATTTGTTTAGATGTACCAACTAGGTGGAACTCCACCTATCTTATGTTGGATTGGGCTTTAAAATTTCGAAAAGCTTTTGAACGGTTGGAAGAAGAAGATTCGGGATTCCTTAGTAGTGTTGCAGACGATGATGTCGATGATGATGAAATTGGTGATATAGTGAATAGGAGAACATCAAAGAAGTTAGGGCCTCCCAATAATAATGATTGGGAGAAGGTAAAGTTGTTTGTAAGGTTTCTTGAACTATTTCATGATGCAACTTTATCTTTTTCGGGGAATCAATATGTAACTTGCAACTCTTTCTTTCTGGAGTTAGTTAAAATATCTGATGCAATTGAAGTGGAGTGTGAAATAGGAAGCCCTGTGGTGGGATTAATGGCCACAAATATGAAGAAAAAATTTGAAAAATATTGGGGCGACTTAGATAATATGAATATGTTGTTGTTTGTTGGGATTATTCTCGATCCTCGGTATAAGATGCGATATTTTGACTTTGCATTGGAATGCATGTATGCCAATGACCCCACAAAAGCGATTGATTTGAGTTGGAAGGTGAAAAATGCTTTAACCCGCATGTATGAGGCATACACTGATAATGACGGAGGCTGCAATTCTGATTTACAACAGCAGCGCACAAGTCCCCCACGTGAAGAAGTAAATTCTACAGATGGTAGTGGTAGTGGTAGAGTTGATAGGACGGCAGAAAGAATGGCCATATTCAAGCAGCGGTTACAGTCGGAAAACACTTTAGGGAGCAAGAATGAGGTTGATAGATACCTAGCTGAAAGTTGTGAGGAGGCGTTCCCAAGTTTTGACATTCTTATTTGGTGGAGGGTTAATTCAGTTAGATATCGTGTACTTTCAAAAGTTGCACGAGATGTATTCGCAATATCGGTATCTACAGTGGCCTCTGAATCTACATTTAGCACGGCAGGTCGTGTCCTTGATCCTTTTCGAAGTAGTTTAGCTCCGATGATGGTTGAGGCTCTCATTTGTACACAGAATTGGCTTCGTTCTTCTTCTATTCCAATCAACCTTAAGACTTTAATGAATGAGGTGGAGGATTTTGAAAGGCAGTTGGGTATGTTTCTTACTTACTTCATTTTATAACTTTTTTTTATAAGTACATCATTTTATAACTTTTATGAGTTATAATACTATATGTTATGTAAATTTATATAATTTGTTTTATTTCTTTATTGTATAGAACTTGTTCGGGACGGTGACAATTTTATGGAGGCTTCAAATACAATGTCTACAACCAATGCAAGTTAATGAGGTGAATCTATTTTAGCTTGTTAGTTTTCAATTTTCACTTTTGCTATTTCCTAATAATTTCTTTGTTTACGCTTTACAGAATACTGTGAAAGATGAAAAGTATGCCAAGTCAAAAGATGTAGGAAGCTATGGCTTATGAGCTGTCAGGGGAAGAATTATCTTTATTGCAATTTGTATTTAGAGCTTTTAATTTTTCAGTTATTTGGGAATTGTATCATTTTTAATTTTCATTATAATTTATCTATGCTTGGGAATGATTTTTTTTTTTTTCTTTCTTACTTTTAGAAGCCAAATCTGCTTGGAATGTTATTTCAATTTTCTTTCATTATCTAGTATAATTTTTAGTTTAATCATGTTTAAATTGTTTGGAATCTTTGGATGGATTAGTAGTAAGAAAATCAAGTAGCTATTCCTTTTTTAAAGTTTTTTATGGATATAGACAAAATTTATTTTTTGTACTAAAACCTTTTATTCAAATTTATTCACTGTAATTTAGTTAGCATATTGCTTGACAACACAGTTACACAAGTATTATTAATTTATTATATTGACAATTTTTTTATGATTATTTTTATTTTCCCTTTAAGTTCTTTTGTATTTTTTGGCTTCAAATTGGATAAATTGTTAGTAGGCTTTCACCATTGGGCCGAAAAAACAGAGGAAGAAGATTGGGCTTTTGGCCCATCCGGTTAGGATTGGACCGAATAGGACCGACCAGACCGGACCGGACCGGTCCTTCTGCCTATTCAGTCCGGTCCAGGGTGAAAAAACCCTGGACCGAATTAGTCCGATCCGGTCCATAACACCTCCTTCGGACCGACCGGACCGAACCGAATTCACCCCTAAATATGAAGGTATTTACGGCGATCTTTTGTGTATTCGCGACGATATAAAACGCTGCAAATACTTTTTCACAGCGATAAAGAATGCTGAAATATGAACGTTATTTGCAGCATAATTTACAATATTAGCAACAAAAAGAATCCCTTCAAATACACACTTTTCGCGACGATTTTTTAATTTCGCTGGTTTAACTTTTAAATGAGTCAACAATTGCGACGAATGTCTGACGCAGCATAAATCGCTACTAATACTTATTTGCAGCGATTTTGAGGGTTATTTGCGGCGATATTTAGCACCGCAAAAGGCCTTAATTATACTCATTGCCTATGACCAAATATTTTGTGGCAATTTTATTTTCAATTCAAATAGATGTGTTTTCTATTAAAATCTTCGTACTTCTGACTAGCTAGTAAATGAAAAAAAAAAAAAATTTATTCTTGATCCAAATAATTATTAGATCATTTTTTAACATAAATTCAAATGATGAGTATTTAAATAAATATTCTTAAAAGAAATAAAATCATTTAAATAAAATGAGTTACTTATAAAAACTATATTTTTATTTCTGAGGCTTCCAAAAATCAAATAGGCTTACTTAAAAATTAGGTTTAGTTCAATAATTCTAAAAATAAATCATTTAAATAATTTTAGACTTTAAAAATATTCAAAATATTTCAAGTACTTGGCTCTTTTAAAAATCATCCGCTAAATTTAAAACAAAGGCTTGAGACTCAAAACGCTTAGGTGAGGCTCCTGACTAACCCGAGTGGAATTCAGAGTGGTTGGTCACATGTATACCCTAAAATGTTGAGTTCAATTTAAATGAATTCAAATTTAAATTGGAAGCAACGTATATGGTTCTTTATTCTAAAATGTATGGATGATATATACATATATATTATATTATATTATATTATATATATACTTCATTTATATACCAATTTTCAAATAGAGTTATATATTTTATTCTCAAGTTGGTGTGTTAAAGCACAATATTCACATCACTTAAATTGTAAGATTTAATTTGTAAGATTCAAATTTTAAAATTTATTTTCCAAATCAGATTATGCTATATATGTAAGCACTTTACTCAATGTGCTCTACACACCATCTTGAGAATAGATTTGTTTTTCTTCAAATATGATACCTTCTATCACCCTTTAGTTGAGTTTACAGAGGACTACACTATATCAAAGTATCGCGTTAAAACCATATATATATATATATATATATGTATAGACAATTAAACACTTATAAAATTAGTTTGATGTTGTTGGCAAGTGAACATGAGTCCTAGTGGCCTTGGAGTACTGAATAAGAAGTTATGTGACCTTGTACAATTAAAGATAGAGTAATACAAGATATAATCATGGGCTTACACGCACATTCTAGAATTGTATATATCATTTTCCTTAAAGATAAGACTCAAAAGTCGAAAACCTATTCTATTTGTAATATATAATTTAATATATATATATATATAATTCACTACAACACAATTGAGTTTTTGTGACAGTTTTGAATTCGTCACAAAAGATTATTTTCTGTGACGGTTTTAGGCAACCGTCACTGAAGGTAGATGAGAAATTGTTTTACATTCGAACTATATTATTGTTTCGTTCAAACTTAAACTAGACGACGTTGTTTTGGAATGATTACATTCGAACGTATAAAATGTTATGTTCGAACAGTTCGTGTATGTTCGAACATTAAGCCCACTTATGTGGGAACATGTAAGTTTCTTGTTTAAACACTCGAACAATAGTCATTAACATTCAAACGTGAACTGTTTTAAATTAAAAAATTGAATTTCAAATTAAAAAAGATTGAGAATTCAAACACAAAAACACTAAATATATTAAATAATATTGTTGCCAAAGGCTTGTGGCCTAATTGGCATAACCCCTAGACTCCAAAATGGAGGTCTGGAGTTCGAAACCCCCTCCCCCAAATGTATAATAAAAAATAATATTGTTTATTAGATATAGTATAAAAAAATAAATATATTAAAATATAAATACAAAACATTCAAATGTGAAACTCCTCAGTCAATGTGTTGACCTTTTCGTTTATGATATCTAAACGATGGCCAACCTCGATGACACTCTGCTATATATGCACGACCTGTCGGTCGATGTACGCAGTAATATCTAATACCATCGCATCAACCCAAGCAGATCGTGCATCTAGCCAAGCAGGGCACGCATCCCTTGCAGATGTACCCATCGCCTGTTGACTAGTTTTCTCACTATGGGAGCAACACCGAGCCTAGACTGGGTCGGAGAAACAAGATCTGGGATAGGCTCAGGCTGAAGCCGAGTACACCCCCTCCTTGTTTAATGCTCTGACAGTGTGAGGTCATATCGAGGGGGCTCATCTGCTCAGTCAACCACTCCTCCTCCTAGGATGACACTTTTCGGTCTAGTAATAGCTGAGTAATGATCCCTCCTCATGGGAGGTTGTCAGTGGAAATAATGCTCACCTAGTAACTGACCCTCTCAAAAATCCGTAGTGGCATGTTGATGGGCTCTCTGCGTGCCACTCGTATGAGGAACTGTGCGCGAGTCCTACTAAATGTGGTCTTATGTGCCACAAGATCCACGTTCATTGCAACTATAAGATGCAACATGCGAAAAAATGGTAGCAACAACGTCTGGGAGAACGGATTCTTCTTCTCAAACATGTGTGTTTTCTCCCAATGAGGATATAGAAATCCTCATTGCGGTCGTCATCCTCAGGCTAATCAATACCTTGCCCTCCGACCGGTCTGCATGTCTAGCCATAAACTCGAATGGGCCAGTAGATGATGCTGATGTGCCTGCATCTACTATAGTCGATGTCTTAGATATGTGACGGATTCCGAGTAGCTCGGCAATAACATCCACCGAAACCTCGAACTGAACACCGCATACAGTCACGATGTGAAAGGATGCATCCTGAGGAATGAAGCACATCTCTATGTAAAACTCTTGAACCATGTAGGGGTATATCCTCCCCCTCAGTGTGAAAATGTTGGTCTAGCCTCTAGTAACAAAGACGTTTCTGAGGCTCGTCTGCTCCCATGTAAGCTCGTCGAACTCATTGATAAACACTTTGCGTTCGGCCATAACAGTTCGACAGCCTATCCAAGAAGTGTCATGGCTGGTTCCTTCCCTTCCTCGTTTCCTAGTTGTCAAAAGATGAGTCATATCTTGAAAATAAAACGTTCGAATAGGATAAAATTTGAATGTGTAGATTTTAACGTGCAAATGTTACTTTCAAAAGACCCACTTAGCCTTACAATCGAACGTATCATTACCATATGTTCAAACGTGAGGATGCATTTGAATGTAATTGATGAGACGTTCCAACAAAACTAAGTCTACGTTTGAACGTTATGACTAAAATAAACCAAAAGGTCTTACATTCAAATGTACAATATCAATACGTTCGAATGTGAGGGTGAACTTGAACATGTTTATTAAGAATATCGTTTCCACAAGGAGAAGATTCAAGTACCAATTTATAAAATTTCCTATATTATTTAGATGATCCCAAATTTATGTGACTAACTGCAAATTCTTAACTTGAAAAATCAAATATGAAAGGTTCCTAGGGCTTGGATTTCATCAATTGAGTTCTTTTAATGAGTTTAAATCTGGTTGCTTGCATTAATATTTTGCTAATTACAATGACCAAATTTCCATTTTTTTTTATTGTGATATCCTCTTTTAAGGTATAACACCTATGCCTATATTAATCTTATGTCTATTGTCGTGATCAAAGAAATTAATATAAATTCATTATGCTCTGTGGAATTCTTGAATGTAGGTCACAAGGGTGTGTATTTATTTCTAAACTACACTGCCAAGGTTTGATGACTTCACGAACTAATATTGAACTTCAACTTTCGCTACTTCATTTAACATCTTAAGCATGCAATTCATGGCTAGTAAATTGCAAGAATGAAAACCGAAATCATTAAATTGTAATTAACAAATGGTATTCAATACAACCATACTCAAATCATATCCAAAATTCAATGACTACATCCTAACCCTAGAATACGAAAACTAGCAAATCATAACTAATAAAACAATCCAATTATTTCTCAAATATAAATTTGAATTCAACATCCTTAATAACAATTCAGCAACTAAAAATTAGAGAAAGAAAAAAGAACTCTGTAATTGCATAAATCCTGAGTTTCATTCTTCCTCTCCTAACTTTCAGCTCCTCCTTCAATCCTTTTTTTTTTTCATTCATTCCTCTGGTTTTTAACGTCAACTTCTTTTTTTTTTTTTCAATCAATTTCAGCACCTTATCTTTTATCTCTAATAACTGCAAGCCATCCAATCAATTCAAAAACAATTCTCCTTTCAAATTAAAAAAAAAAAAAAATTTCCCCCATATCTGCCGTTGAAATTTGGAATTCTCTATTGATTTTATTACCCAACTTCCAACTAGATTTAGAGCACCAAAAAGACATAGTTTGGAGTTGGACCCTTCACAAAAGTTTTAGATCTCGTTCTCAGCTTTCCAACGCACCTAGGCTTGATTTATTCTGACTTTTAGAACTCCAAATGCATGATGCAAAATTGAAATAGGGTTTAGGCTATAGTAAACTTCTGGACAGATTCGGACTTCTCCCTTTTTGCTAAGTTTTGAACTTCATAAAAGTTTTAGGTCTAGGTCTTAGCTTTCTAGCAAGCCAAACAAAACTCGAAACAGAGGTCTGTAGCTCCAGTTATAACATAAAAAGCAAACAATATTATGTTTTGACTAGACCAGCACAACTAGGATTTGCTCTCTAGGCCAAGCCCGAATTATGCCTCTTCACATTAGCCCAATTTCATTCTAATTCAATAATTAAATACTTGCAAAATATCAAGAATTCTCAAGAATTAAATAAATGTAAAAGACACATAAAATTCCAGACAAACGTGCTAAGAAACATACAAAACACCCACAATCAAAACAATTGGGACTAAGAAAATGTGTTAAATAAATTCCTACATCAAATAGGCCCAAACATGAATATTTTCTTGTCTTCAAGCAAAAGTAAAACCATAAAACAATGGACAATAACCATAGTTAGGCTCAACTCATCACACCCAAAAGATCTATCATGCAAACATCAAATCTTCAACTTAGTACATAAACAATAGCAAATAAAGGAAAACTAAGCATACTCACATTCTCTAGTTCAAATATCCATACATAATTCCAAACTCAATCATATTTATCATGCAACCAACACAATTGAATCATGTAACAACTCAACCTGCAATCACCCTTTCTCACTACTACAAACAAGAAGCAAACTAGACACACACACACACACACACATATATATATATATATATATATTATTGTTTTGTTTAATAAATATTTATTATTTGTCTTTAAGTTGTCACTCGTCTTTTGACGCGAATATAAGCATTTGTGATGGATGCACCCGGTTGCTCAACAAGTTACACACTTAAAGTGCTTTTGCATACTCATTTCAAGTTTTCATTTGATGTAAAATCAAACATTGGTAATAAATACCCCTAGTTACTAAGCAACTCAAAACAATGGAGTAGATAGAATTTCCTACAAATTTATTTTTTCAATTGTCTAATCATTATCACTCTATTCACTTAAACCTTGTTTAGGACTAGATCAAATGGGATAATCACAAGAAAAGCATCACACTTATCTTTTATGCATAGTCATACAACTCACACAACTTTGGAAGGAAAGATGTACTTCAATAATTCTAAAGTAAAAAAGTATGCTTAACTTGCTTTATAAGATATCGCCTATCCTAAATAAAAAATACAATGCTTAACAGAATAGAGAACCCAAAAGTGTAATGTTGATCCTAATTAAGTCTCACACAAGTGTAAATGCAGGTTCATTTCTCCTAATCTTTCACATAAAAATCTAGTTTGGAAGACATGGATATGATCACCAATTAACTTGCATGAATATGAACAAACCAGAATTTTGAAGAAAAAAAATTTTCTTTCTCAAACAAACATAACCAACACCATCATTCAGCATAATCAAATATCCACTCCTCCAAACTTAATTTTCACATTGTCCTCAATGTGAAAGGAAGGAAAAATGGAAGACTAATACTCCCCTTTTAGCAAGGTTCAATACAACGAATATCCAATTGAATTGAACACGAACTAGTGTCTTGTTTGATTTTTCCCAACCTACACAACACAACCAAACGAAGGGGGGTCACAACTTTCATTATTCAAAAAAAAAAAAACTTAAATAAAAACAAATCCTAAAACAAAAGAAGTGTTTGTTTATAGTCATTGGCTAGACTTCTAGACCATCAACTATAGGTAGGATTCTTCAAGGAGTAAGTAACTCCTTTAGGAGCCACATTACTAGCAAGATAAGGCTTCAAATGCTGTCCATTAACCTTGAATGCACCAATGACCTTACTATGCACCACAATAACACCATATGAATACACTTTTGTTACCGTGAATGGACCAGACCACCTAGACTGAAGCTTGCTTGGGAATAACTTAAGTCTTGACTTGAAGAGTAACACTTAGTACCCAATTTCGAAGTTTTTAATTTGAAGATGCTTGTCATGCCAATGCTTGGTCTTTTCCTTGTAAATCTGAGCATTTTTATAAGCATCCAACCTAAACTCCTCCTACTCACTCAACTATAACAATCTCTTATCTCTTGCAACTTTCAAGTCCATGTTCACCTCCTTAATTGTCCAATAGGACCTATGTTCCAATTCAACTGGTAAGTGACACAACTTTCCAGAGACAAGTCTATAAGGAGACGTACCCAAAGGTGTCTTAAAAGCTGTCCTATAGGCCCAAAGTGCATCATCTAACTTACTCGCCCAGTCCTTCCTTGAATTGCTCACAGTTTTCTCCAAAATTTGCTTCAATTTCCTATTTACAAATTTCACTTACCCATTTGTTTGAGAATGATAGGCAAGTGCCACCTTATGAGTAACCTCATATTTCTTCAACAAAGTCGTAAATGATCGGTTACAAAAAATGGGAGCCTACATCACTAATAATGGCTCTCAGCACACCAAATCTCACCACCACTAGAGAGTCAATAGTCAGAGTTGCAGTAGCTTTAACCCATTTAGACACATAATCCACTGTTACCAAGATGTACTGAATGTTGAAGGAAGAGGGAAATGGGGCCATGAAATCAATTCCCATAAATCAAACAATTCAACCTCCAAGATATTGGTCAAGGGCATCTCATTCTTTTTCGAAATGTTGCCAACCCTCTGACATCTATCACACATGCTCACATACTGTCTAGCATTTTGTTATATGGTCAGCCAGTAAAAACCAGACTACCATACCTTTGCGACTGTCTTGGAGGTACTGAAATGTCCACCAAACTCCAAGGAATGGCAATGGTCAAGGATACCCTACATCTCATCCTAGGGCACACATCTTCTAATCATCCCATCTACACAATTTTTTTTTTAATAGAGTAGAGGTTCTTTGCAAAAATAATGCTTCACATCCCACAAAAACTTTTTCTTCTGATGATAGCTCAAATCAGGAGGAAATGCCACTCATCAAATAGTTCACCAAATTAGCAAAATTAGCATACCAGGGGATGACTAAAACTGCCAACAATTGCTAATCTGGAAAGTTTTCATTAATGGGCATCTCATCTACTCTTGATTGCCCCTTTAATCTAGACAAATGATCTGTCACCACATTCTTCATGCATCTCTTGTCTCGAATCTTAAGATCAAATTCTTGAAGCAACAACACCCACTGAATCAAGCGCGATTTGGCATCTATCTTTTTCAGCAAATACTTGATTGCTAAATGGTCTGTAGATACGATCACCTTGGAACCTACAAGATAAGATCAAAACTTGTCAAAAGCAAACACAAAAGCAAGTAATTCTTTTTCAGTAGTTGCATAAATCAATTGTGCATTATGTAAAACTCTACTAGTATGATATATAACATGCAACTTCCTATCTTTTTATTGGCAGAGAACAATACCCAAAGCGAAATCACTAGTATCACACATTAGCTCAAAAGGCAAAATCCAATTTGGGGCTGCCATAATTGGTACTGACACCAACTCTTGCTTCAACCTGTTAAAAGCATTCAAATAGTCCTTATCAAAATCAAACACAATATCCTTATTCAACAGATTACAAAGAGGTTTAGAAATTTTAGAAAAATCCTTAATAGAATGCCGGTAAAATTCTGCATGACCAAGGAAACTTCTAACTCCCTTAACATTGGTAGGTGATGGCAATTTTTTAGTAATTTCTATTTGTACTCGGTCCACCTCAATACCTCTTGCTGAGATTTTATGGCCTAAAACAATACCTTACTGCACCATAAAATGACATTTCTCACAATTCAAGACTAAATTGGTTTCCTCACAAAGCTGCAAAACCCAAGACCAAAGTTTTGAATACCGTACCGGAAGCCATACCAATCAAGGCACTAGAACGAAATATTTTGGTATCGGTACCGTTTCGAGAAAGCCAATATATAAATAAATTATATATATAAATTATATTCTAAAATAATAGTCTATATATGAATAAATTATATATAAATACATATATATAAATTATAAATAGTTTAGTCTAAATTGTGGGTCAAAAAATGAACTTGTAGTTTTAAAAAAAAAAACTTAAAAGCCAAAATATTGGCCAGTATGGGCTGAAATACAAGCCGGTATAGGCCGAAATATCGGCCGGTACGGTCAGTATTTGGACTGGTAAGAAATATATGTAATAGCTCCTCGGCAACGGCGTTAAAAGCTTGATGGTCCCTAGACTCTACCACAAGGGCATGGGTCATGACAAGTAGAACAGGGCAAAAAGAATATCGTTTCCACAATGAAGAGATTCAAGTACCAATTTATAAAATTTCATGTATTATTTAGACGATCCCAAATTGATGTGACCGACTGCAAATTCTTAACCTGAAAAATCAAATATGAAAGGTTCCTAGGGCTTGGATTTCATCAATTGAATTTCTTCAATGAGTTTAAACCCGGTTGATTGCATTAATATTTTGTTAATTACAATGATTGAATTAATTTTTTTATGTGACATCCTCTTTCAAGGTATAACATCTATACCTATATTAATCTTATGTCTACTGTCGTGATCACATAAATTAATATAAATTCATTATGCTATGTGGAATTCTTGAATGTAGGTCACAAGGGTGTGTATTTATTTCTAAACTACACTTCCAAGGTTTGATGACTTCACGAACTAATATTGAACTTCAACTTTGGTTACTTCATTCAACATCTTAAGCATGCAATTCATGGCTAGTAAATTGTAAGAATGAAAACTGAAATCATCCAATTGCAATTAACAAAGGGTATTTAATACAACCATATTCAAATCATATCCAAAACTAGCAAATCATAACTAATAAAACAATTCAATTATTTCTCAAACATAAATTCGAATTCAACATCCTTAATATCAATTCAGCAAATAAAAATTAGAGAAAGAAAAAAGAACTCTGTAATTATAGAAATCGTGAGTTTCGTTCTTCCTCTCCGAAATTACAGCTCCTCCTTCAATCTTTTTTTTTTTTTTTCCAATTCATTCCTCTGGTTTTTAATGTCAACTTCCATTTTTTTTTTCAATTTCAGCATCTTATCTTTTATCAGTAATAACTGCAGGCCATCCAATCAATTTAAAACCGATTCTCCTTTCAAATGTTTTTTAAAAAAGAAGAGATTTCCCCCATATCTGTTGCTGAAATCTGGAATTCTCAGCTGCTTTTGTTACTCGATTTCTCTGGCTGGATTTAGAGCATCAAAATGACTTAGTTTGGAGTTGGGCCCTTCACAAAAGTTGTAGATCTTGTTCTTAGCTTTCCAACTCACCTAAGCTTGCTTTATTCTAACTTCTATATCTCCTGATACAACCTAAAAACCAAAATAAGGTCTAGGCTGCAATAAACTTCTAGACACATTCAGACTTCTCTGTTTCTGCTAAGTTTTTAACTTCAAAATGACAAAATTGGATTTTGGACTCTTCATAAAAATTTTAGGGCTATGCCTTAGCTTTCCATCAAACTAAACAACACTTGAAATCGAGGTTTGTAGCTCTAGTTATAACCCAAAAATCAAACAGTATTTTGTTTTTACTAGACCAACCCAACTAGAATTTACTCTGTACGCCTAGCCCAAATTCTGCCTCTTCACCTTAGCCTTATTTGAACCTAATTCAATAATTAAACATTAGAAAAATACCAAGAATTTCCAAGAATTAAATAAATATAAAAGACACCTAAAATTCTAGACAAACGAGCTAAAAAACGTACAAAACACTCTGAATCAAAACAATTAAGACTAAGAAAATGTGTGAAATAAATTTTTACATCAATTTGAATGTACAATATAAATACATTCAAACTTAAGGGTGAACTTGAACGTATTTATTAAGACATTCAAACATATTTAAGTCTACATTCAAACTAAATAATGGTTACGTTCAAACGAAGAATTCGAACTACCATGAAAACTTTACATTCAAAATTTTTCTATTACAACGTTCGAATGTAAAAAGCACATTCAAACATATTATAACATACGTTAGGAGTATAGAACAACGTTCGAACATTACATGTGGGACGTTCAAATGTTACGACCCAGAAATGGCTGAGTCGACTCAGCCATTGACAATTTTCTCAAATACAATGTTAATCTTGTAATGGCCACTATAGACATGAAGTATACACTAAGTGTAAACTATCTACTGTGGTCATTAGCCACTCATGGTGGCCGAAAAATTAAGAAGAACTTCAAGCCACCAAATGCGTTTCGGTATGAACCGAAACCCATATAATCAATAAAAAAACTACAAAAGGGAGGGAGAGAGAGAGAGAGAGAGAGAGAGAGAGAGGGGGGGGACGCTAACCTCTTTTGTGTCAGTTGTGGTGGTGGTTGACAACGACAGCGACAGTTTCGAGGGCGGAATGAGACGTTTCAAGGATTTTGAGGTGGGTTGAAACGACGCTTATCTTATATGCACGTAACGTTTAAAGGTTTGAACATGTACGTTCGAATGTTATTTAATTCCCGCAACATTTGAATGTTGGTTGTTTGTACGTTCGAATGTATATGGAATGAATTTTTTTATGTATTATATTTATACGTAAATATTATATATTGTATATTTTTTAAATATAGTAATATAGTAAATTAATATATATATATACTATATATATTATTTTGATAATCTATAATATAATATATATATATATATGTAATGTGTAAGTAATTAATTTCACAATATAATAATAGGCAGTAAAACTAGCCATATGCATGATACATTATAAGCATGCGATTTAACCAACCATATGCATGAATTATTAATTATATATATAAAAGCTGGAAATCATAATTGATAAACTTGACTTTATTAAAAACATGTACTAATTATATATTAATAGATTACTAATCTACATAGATCACTATACTAACTATATAGATTAATATGCTAACTATATTTACTACACTAAAAGTAAGAATGTTCATCCGGTCTGGGTTTTTTCCAGACTTGGTCTGGAACCTAGGTTGAAAAACCAGGACCAACCTGGTCTAAGGTCGGTCCTGGTTTGAAACCTAGTACCCGGGTCTTTTTAAAAAACAATAATTGGTATCAAAACGACACCATTTTGATACCGGTTAAATACTTCCCCTCAAGTCTCTCTCTCTCTCTCTCTCTCTCTCCCTGTAACTATGATTTTGTGCATGAGGAATGGATGGGGTAATCAATTGGTTGATAATGGTTTGGGTTGTTTATAGATTCTGTATTGGTTGATAATCGGAGTTAATGAGTGTTGGTTTCTGTTGCTTGTGGGCTTTAAGCCTTTGCTTTTCCTTTTGGATTTGTGTTGTTTTGTATATCTTTTATTTGTTATTGAGAAGAGTACTGGACCTCCATTGGATTTATGGGTTTGGGTTTGCTTGTTTGGTTTGGTGATTTGATGGCATGTTGGAGTATGCATGTTTGAACAAGCATATCTTTCAAGAGTACGTAAGCAAGCCTAGTATACTGATGGCTAGTTAATCATCAACTAGATGCATGATTAGATTGATTTGCCCATTTCAAATGATTGGAGGAAATAGAGTCAACTAACTAATCGATTATAGAAAAAATTGGAGCAATACCTGGCTAATTTTTCAAAGGCTAATTAGTAGTGACATATCAACCGATATTAGGAAATTCAGTCATCAAGTTGCTGTCAAAACACACTGAAACAAACTTGAAAAAGTTTTCATTTATGTAATTATTCAGTCTTTTTTTTTTTTAATCTTTTATAAGATGTAAATCAGTGTATCTAAACTTTTACAAGTCCAAAACGAGAGTTTTGTCTTTTAACCAGAAAATTAATAAATAAACATAAGACTAACATATCCTAAAGTATAGCTCAATTCTTTAACCATGCACAATTGCTAAACAAAATAGCTCAATTCTCTTTAAAGGATTTAATGGTTTCATTCTGAAGTTTTGCTTGCATTATGTATTTCTTTTTGCATTACATAGCTTGTTGGAATTTCATACCTAGTTTTGTTTTAATAGATTATATTGAGCAATTTTGTTATTGAACAGTTCATATTATATTGAGCAATTTCATATTGTATGGGCAATTATTAATGTTTGATTATTTATTATATTGTGTTTGGTGATTTTTATTACTCAATAACAGATGGAAGAAGATTCTGTGAGTTGTAATGTCGATACAACCCAGGGGGTTGGTGGTGACTCCTCGTCTATTTCAGTGAATGTGGAGGAGTATGAGAGTCTTCCAACCCCTTCATCTACATATACACAACAGCCTACCAATTCCATTCCACCTTTACCCAAGAAAAAAAAAATTACCTAGTAACCAATCGGTGGTTGGGAACACTTTACTAAAGTGCAACCTATTGATCACGATAACCCAAAAGCTCAGTGCAATTATTGCACTAGGCTATACAGTTTCTACTACATGAATGACACTTCATACACCGCCTCCAGCATGCATGTGAAAGTTCCCCTCTTAGACTTAGAGAAGTTGAAAAAAGTCAATCATCTAGTGTTAAGAGAGATGCGGAGGGAAGAGTGTGTAACCCACAAAATCTAGTGAAGTATGATGCATAAAAACATAAGGTGTCAACCGCTAAGTTTTTTATTAAGTGTGAATTGCCTTTTAGGCTATTGGAGCACGAAGGGTTTGTTGAGTCTATGGCTGATTTAGAGTCTCGATTTACTTTGCTATCCCGAATCACTTTAAAAAGGGATTGTGTTAAGCTGTATAAAGAAGAGAAAATATAGCTAAAGAAATTGTTGGATGGTTAAAGAATCTGTCTAACCATCGATACCTGAACATGGGTGTAAAATATGAACTACATATGCATTACTGCACATATTATTGATTACAACTGAAGATTGCACAAAAAAAATAATAATAAAGTCTTGCCAAATCCCCGACCATAAGGGCGAAACTATTGGGAGGGTGTTAGACTTGGGATTGCATGATTGAGAGATTAATAAGATTTTGCCATCACATTTGATAACGTCTTCTCTAATGATGTTGTTGTTGATTACATGAGGAGGAAGATAAATGATAGTATTTGTACCATATATTGAATTTGATTGCTATGGACAGTTTGAGAGATATTTATGAGTTTGTAACAAGGATTAGAGATGCCGTCAGTTATGTGAAGTCTTCACCATCAACGTTTGCCAAGTTCAAGACTCGTGCAGTAAAAGAAAATATTAGTGGGAGGATGATTTGCTTAGATGTTCCTACTAGATGGAACTCCACATATTTGATGTTGAGTACCACTGAAAAACACAAACAAGCCTTTGAATACTATTATATGTATGTGGATAGTGAATTCGGGAACCTCATTATTGATAATAGGAAAAAAGCACAGATTTTCGTAGAGTTGTTAAAAATATTTTATGATGTTACATTGAACATTTCTGGTTCTTTGTATGTGACGGCTAATATATACTTCTAGGAACTCTGCACAATTGAAGATACATTAAATAATATGTGCAATAGTCATGATATTATCACTAGGACCGTGGGCATAAATATGAAAAGTAAGTATGAAAAGTATCGGGGTAGTACAGATAAGTTCAACTTGATGATATATGTTGCTTTTGTGCATGATCCACGATATAAAATGATGGGAATGAAGTTTTGGTTGAAACAGTGTAAAGGGGATGAGTTGGTGAATAGGATAGAGGCCAAGGTTAAATTCTTGTTAAGCCCCTTGATTGAGTAGTATACCAAATTTCGTGTAAGTAGTAAGGGGAGTTCTAATGTGGCTCAAGGGAGGTCGAGCACTACTTCTACTTCTACTACTACCTTGATGAAATTTGATATCAAGTTAGAGAAATACATTCAGGAGCAAGGGTTTATGAAATTTAGATCAGAACTAGATAGGTATTTGTCGAAGGGGTGTGCACAAAAATCAACCAGTTTTGATATTTTGGATTGGTGGGGATATAATACCACCAATTATCTTGTCCTTGCTGAGGTAACACGTGATGTGTTAGCCACCCTCATTTCCATTGTTGCCTCGGAGTCCACATTTAGTACTGAATGACGCATCTTTGATCCTTGTAGGAGTTCATTGTCTTCAAAGACTATTGAAACCCTCAGTTGCACTCAAAATTTGTTAATGATAATGACCAAACCTATCAACATCTGAGAGTTGGAAGAATACATATAGTCGATAAACCTTGAAGGTAAGTATGAAACTTGCAATATTTTTTTAATATCTATCTATGTCTGTTTATTATATATCTAACTCAATTTTTAATATTTTTTTAGATGATCATCTAGTTTCATCTTCAACAAAGGTTGTTGTGAATCTCTCTTCCCATTCATGCTGAAAAAATCTAGAGTAAGTGCTTTCTTCTTGCATAATCAGCCAGCTTGCTAAGAAATTGCACTTGATCAGTCTTATTACAACTGATGAGAAGCAGTTAAAACTAAAGTTTCATGGGATGCCACTCTAGACCCTGCGTCATACTTTAAAATTGGTCTTCTAAGTCCATATTTGAATTTCTATCTTTTTATCAAGAAAGTATGTATAAATAATATACTGAAAGTCATGCTTTTCTGCTATAGCCAGATCCATTGATTGAGGCCTTGGAATCAGTCCTATTACAACTGATAAGAAGATGTTAAAACAGAAGTTTCATAGGATGCCACTCTGGACCCTGCCTCATACTTTAAAATTGGTCATCTAAGTCCGTATTTGAATTTCTAGCTTTTTATCAAGAAAGTATGTATAAATAGTATACTGGAAGTCATGCTTTTCTGTTGCAGCCAGATCCATTGATCGAGGCCTTGGAATCTGTGGTTGGTGATCGTAATCCTTTGGATGGGAGACTGCAAGTGGCACAAGCAGAAGCTCAGGTTATTGTGTTCAACCATTGAGTAGGACTTTTTTTTTTTTTTTCATTTTTATGATAAGTTCCCTCTGAGTAGGACCTTTTTTTCAAAAAAAAAAAAAAATTAAGATAACCAGAGTTTTGTGAGGTCACCATTTTTCATGAAGGGAAGAAGGTAGTGGAAAGCCAAGAGATTTGAAGAGAATGAATGTCGAAACTAATGATCTTATTTTGTTGGTTTTAAAAGTAAAACATTTCTTAGAAATCATTTTGTTTTTTAGGTTCCTTTCTCATGACGCGTAGATGCAATTAGTAAACATTTCAAGGGCACAAAGGCAGCTGAATAGATGGCAGTTTGCCAATTTCAAACTTTCAATTGAAGCATTTTGTAATTTTCATATAGTATAATTTTTTGTTTTGTAATGTAATTTAATATGTAGTGAATTGCATTATTGCATGCATTTTACATGATAAATATTAACTTTTTTTAAAGATGCATTTAGTTAAAAAGGAAATAATTGTTTTTTTCTTAAAACAATTGTAATTGAATATAGGCTTTTAGATTTTTTTTTTTTTTTAAAAAAAAAGCTTTTCAACATTATTTTTTTCCCTAAAAAAAATTAATACTACAGGCCTTTAAAAAAAAAAAAAAAAACCTAGGTTGAAGACTAGAACCCGAATTTCCAGGGATTCATTCAGATTCTAGCCCGGGTATACCCGGGTACTTGGTCTGAAACCCAGATGAACACTTTTAACTAAAAGTATAGATTGCTATACTAACTATATAGATCACTATTGTTTATATATATACTATATACACTACTATGTTAATTATGTTACATATACTATGTAACTATAATATTTTATAAACCATTATTTAAAATATATATATATATGGTCCACTTTCGAACAAACAAATGTACGTTCGAACGTGGTACAATGTACGTGGGAACGTTTAAATAAACGTTCGAATGGTTTTGAAGAAATGGCGGAACCTTTCCCGCATTAATTCTATGGCATTATACTGGAACCTAATTTTATTCATGTTTGCATGTCAACATCTGAACGTTCGAACAATCTAGCATGACATTCAAACATAGACTAGTTAGATTGGAACGTTTCTAAAAAAAATGGCGGCACCTTTCCTGCATTAATTCTATGGTATTATACAAGAGCCTAATTTTGAACACGTTCGCATGTCCACACTTACATGTTCGAACGTTTATGAATTACATTCGATCATAAACTAGCTAAGTTCGAACGTGTGTGCTAAAATTGGCGAGATCTTTCTTGCATTAATTCTAGGAAACCTAATTTCATTTATGTTAGAACGTCGCAAGATTAACGTTCGCCTGTTGTTTTGTACTTTTGAACGTTTAGCTATTAAGTTTGAACGTTTATCAAAAACTAAGTCTCCACATTTTCTGCATTAATTCTATAGGAGATACAGAGACCTAATTCCATACACGTTCGCATGTAAACAGGTCAATGTTCGAACGTTGCGAAAAGTAAAAACATTGGTGGGACAGTTAGTGGGATCCCAAAATTTTATGAAACGTTCGAACATTTACTATGATTGTTTGAACGTTACGGCAATTTGGAGCAGCAACTTTTCATTTAAAAATTCGCTGCAATGGTCTTATTCACTAAATAGAATGATGACATTCTTTTTAGTTTGACTTATTGCAGTGACAAAAGTCGGTGCAATAAGAGCATTCCCAATGGCTTTTGTATTATACAAAAAATGTCAATAATTTGAAAAATTGTTCCAAAAAGAAGCTCCATCCGATTATATAAAATGAATTGTAAAATACATTTAGCTACAGTACCCGCTACATGTAGCGGGGTACTGTTCATCCTGTAAAAAAAATTTTATTGTTAATATTTCATTTACTCCCTCATTTTTATTTACTTTGATTTTTATCATATAAGCAAATTATTTTTATTGTTCATCATTTAAAACACATATTTCGTTTTCTTCTAAAAAATATCTTGGAATTATTTTTAAACCAAATTTTCATATTTGATTTTACTTTTAATTTTTATTTGGCTTATATATTTTTGTTTTACGTATATAGGACTGAATTATTTTACATTGTATATAAATATAAATTTTAAATATAAAAAAATATATGGATATTGTAAATTTATTGGTAGAAATGAAATATTTAAAAAGAATAAAAAAAATATTTAAATGATATAGAGAAAAAATAGATAAGTTGATGGATGACATATTGTAAAAGTCAGTATGTAAAATAGAAAAAGTACGTTTTGATGATGTATTTTAAAGGATAAGATAAAAGTCAGTATGTAAAATAGAAAAAATAAGTTTTGATGATGTATTTTAAAAGATAAGATAAAGAATTCATTAGAAGTAATCTCTCAAAAAAATTTATAACACCACCCAGACAAGTGTGGGGCATGTTTAAACACACAGGAATGATAGTTTGTTCTTATCCCCGACTTAGAGAGAGAGAGAGAGGGCAGATTGTGAAGTGAGAGAGAACGAGAGTGAAAGAGAGTAAGAGTGAGAGAGAACGAGAGTGAGGGTGAGAGTGGTTGTGTGTTGAAGAGAGGTAAGGATTTGTTTATTTTTTAATTTATTATTGTGTTTATTTAGATTTGTTCTTTTGTAAGGAACATTTGTTATTTATTTTTGAACTAACAAATATTGTGTTTATTTTGAAGGAATATTTGTTGGAGCTTGTTGAAGGTTGTGATTTGTGAAGGGAATTTGTGATTTTAGCTAGGTATATTTTTAAACTTGATTGTGTGTTGATATATACTAAATATTGTGATTTTTGTAATTATATTGTGATTTCTTGGAATCTATTGTGATTATTTTGTGAATATATTGTATTTTTTGTGAATTTGTTGCATTTTTTGTGAATATATTGTATTTTATGTGAATATATTGTGAATTTTGTGAACATATTGTGATTTTTTGTGAATTTATTGTGATTTGTGATTATTTTGATTATATTGTGATTATGTGATAATTTATTTTTTTATAGGAAATGATAGAAAATGTAAAGAATGCAAAATTAAATGATAGGAGGAAATGATAGGAAATGTAAAGAATGCACAATTAAATGATATGAAATAATAAGATACTAAAATTAAAAAAGATAACTTTATGTATAATATATACTAAATTAAACAAATACAAATATATAACTAATATGATATTAAACAATACACATAACTATCTAATAAGATATACTAAGTAATGACGTCCAACAATAAAGTAGTTTTGGCAGTTATCATCTGCTCTAGCAATTAAGGAGTCAGTTTTTTGTGCATGGTCTGCTTCTCATTGCTGCATGAGAAGGAGGTTGATCTCTTTCACTCCCTGGTGGTAGTTTCGAGTTTGCTACAGGCAAGATTTCCTTTGTTTTGTTTGTTTTAGAATGTCTCTTTCAGTACTGAAGGTTGAAGGCTTCTGGGAGAATGGCGAAAGAAATCACTCAGTTATGGGACAAACTCTATCTCACTGAATCTGAAAAGAGTGAACTTCTGATTTTGGAGGAAGATATGCAGTCCACACTTGATCGTGGGAAGTGTTGTTTGGTGGGGAAAATAATGTCTGAAAAATGTATCAACTATGATGCTTTCAAAAACACAATGTTAAAAGCTTAGAAAAATGGTGTTGCGATTAACATAATGGAAGTGGGTACAAACACTTTTATATTTGAATTTGTGTCTAAGGGATAACTACTTCGTATTTGGGATGGCCAACCATGGTTATTTGATCAGTATCTGATATGTTTGAAGTGGTTTGTTGGAACTACTCCACCCAAAGATATATTGTTTTCTCACAATCTGCCATTTGGATGTATGAACTCTGAGATTGATTTAAAATTGGGTAAGTCTATTGGCAATATGTTGCATGTGGAATCTGGCTCGAAAGGTCATGGATGGGGAAACTTCATGTATGTTCTTGTTGAATTGAATATACAGAAACCTTTAACAAGAGGGAAGATGCTGATGTTGGATGGAAAAACTATTTCCATATCTTTCCAGTATGAGAGACTGCCCAAGTTTTGTTTCCACTGTGGAAGGATAACACGTGCTAGAATGGCTTGTCCAGGCAAGGTACTGTTAAAGTCCGAAGGAGCATCATCTGTACAACAATATGGCTCTTGGTTGAGGGTCTCTAATGGTTTGCACCGTGGTGGAGTTACTAGGTTTGTGAATACCCATTTGTCTGGATCAGTTCATAAGAGTGTGGATAACCTTTTGAATGCTGCTACAATGGTTAGTGAAAGCACTTCTGGACTTAACAAAAGGGATGATGTTGATTCTCCTACCCAACAAGAGATGGATATTCCACTTATGGAGTCCAATGAGAGTGTTACTCAATGCTCAAATGTGTTTCTGAAAGGAAAATCTGCTGTAGTGGACAATGGTCCAATGGAATTTCCATCTCTCCAATCTGGTGCTAGGTAATTGGAGATGCTGCCAAAAGTGGATGAATATGATTCATCAAATTCTCTACTAAAATGGAAAAGGAAGTTAAGTGGTACTTTTGGGGTTTCTGGCACTACATCAAAAAAGTTGGCTGGTGAAAGGAAAAAGAAGTTATCTATGGGTGTTGCTCTGATTGGTGACGAAAAATCTAAGATAACAAGAAGGACTAGTTCCCTGGGTCCAGTTCTGAGTTTATCGGCAGAGACTGAATTTCAGCCCTGCTGGGAGTCATGAGGCATTTAAGTTGGAACTGTCGAGGGGTTGGCAACCCTCGGATAGTTCATGACCTTAACCATATGGTTAAGGGTAGAAAGCCTAGTATTATATTTCTGATGGAAACTAAGTTACATAATAGTAAGGTTGATAAATTGAAAAGGTTTTGGGGGTATCAATGTTGCATTAGTGTTGCCGGTATGGGCAGAGGGGGTGGTTTGGCTCTGTTGTGGAAAGAAGATGTTCACTTGACCATTCACTGTTATTCTCAGAGGCATTGACAGAGTGATAATAATGTATTAAATAAGCATTAAGTTGAGGAAATTTTAGATCAAAATCAGGTTACATGCTTGTTTAATACATTAAAATAAAAGTAAGAAAGGTTGATGCATGACTAGAAGGAAAAGAGTGTTCTTTTCACACATAAGGACACGACAACACATTTGCAAATTTATTCTAAGTGTTTCACTGATATCCCTCTCTCTCACTCTCTCTTTTGTTTTCCTTTCCAGCCCTAGCCTCCAGTGATGAACCGCACAGAATATGAGGGGATAACCAACTACTCATGGAATATTCAGGAGAGGAAGTGGAGGAGAGGCACGAGGGCAAGGAGAAGAGGACGAGGATTCGAAGAGCAAAAGGGAGAGAAGTTTTTCAGAGTAGATTTTAGAGATTTTCATTCTGTTGTTTTCCATTGTCTCTGTCACACATCTAGGGAGAAGCACGAAGGAGGAAGGAGTTGAAGAGATTCGGGAGTGCAGAGGAAGGATCGTGCGAATGAAAGTGCCCTAGGGGCTGAGTGGAAGGCCTCATCAAGAGGAAGCGAGACCAGGCCATGAGTCTTGTGAGGGTCATTGCGCTTGATTTTAATAAAAGAATAAGGCCCATTTGTAGTAGGAAGTGTCGGCCTTGAGGCCCTTTACGTTTTAAACATTACGCTGTCCTTATGCATTTTAGTTTACGGTTTTATGGTAATCTTCTATAAGGAGTTTTCGGTTATGCTTGCTGTGTCAGGACTATTTGGGTGGAACGTCCGCACCTGTAAACGCATGCAAAATCATATGAGAAATCTGTTATTCCTCCCTTGTGCTCTCTCTCTCTATTTCTTCTCTATTCCTCTCATGGAGGTTCTCACCCTCTAAGTGAGGAACACTATCAATCACAGAACTTCTTTTACAGAAAAAATTAAATACATCTAGTCAATAGTGTTAAAGTCTTAGCCTAAGTCTATTGTGGTTTGGTTTGTTTTCATCATTTCCCAACATACGATGTGTGAGTAATTTCCTAAACTTAGGCTCGAGAATCCTTTGAATGGATTGTGTTTCTAGGGTTTGCGATTTCAATCGTGTTTAGCAAGTGGTAGAGAGTTTTGTTTTATCTTCTGTTATATAATGTTGTTCCAAAGTTTGCTTACCAATCCTTGATTCATCGTCGACTGAAGTGCACGGTGGATTTTTGGGTTGTGTAAGACCTTGGGTTTTGTTAGCACACTTAATGGCGACTTGGTTTTAATTAATTGGAGGTTATTTCAGAAATTATCTTGTGCATGCATAAATCATATACATTATCCAGACACTTTGTTCTTGACCGAAATAGTGTTTGAAGGAAATTGAGAAGTCGTAAACCTTCTTGTGAAACCAATCTGTGAGAGGGAACCCGCAGCCTAGATGTTTGACAAAAGTTTTCTTAGACATTGAAAATTGTTTTCAGGTCCTTCTTGAAACCACCAAGTTTAAGCATTATTGAAAATATCCTAAAAGATTCAGTAGTACAGATACATTGTTCCAATTGAAGAAAAAATAGAATTAAATCATCTCATTTTCACTTCTGTGCATACTGAGTCAGACTCAATAGTCAAAGACTGGTTATCATTTTTTTAATCCTTTTCCATCATCATTCTTTCCAAGTTTTTAGTAAATAAGAACATTCTCACTTTGATTGTACAAACATCACGGTTCAGTTCCTTAAAGCTTTAATCCCTGTGAAATCGACCTTGATACTCTTCCTAGAAACAACCTCACAGCTTCTGCACTTGGGAGGCATTTTAATTGGAGAGACATGCATATCAACTCCTAGATCAAAGATGAACTTAGTCACACAACTTGGATGCTAACCTGTTTCTATGGCCATCCTGAGGTGGCTAAAAGACATAAAGGCTACTCTATTTTAAAGCATTTGGCAAGTTTAAAACATGTGCAGTGGCTGTGTGTTGGTGATTTTAATGAATTACTTTTCCACAAGGAGAAAGTTGGTGGAAATAGGAGAAGTGATAAGTAGATGGAGATGTTCAGGAATGTCTTACAAACGTGCCAGTTATATGATCTAGGGTTCTTGACTGGGAATTTTACATGGTCAAATAGAAGAAGTGATGGTACCTTCACAAAGGAGATGCTACATAGAGTTGTTGCAAACAATACCTGGTGTGATGCTTTTGGTGATGGGAAAGTTCAGGTGCTAACCTCTTCTTCATGAGTGAGTTTATGTTGCCCAAATGCCTAGTTAAGAAGCTCAACTCTCTGATCTCGAATTTTTGGTGGGGCAATCAAGACAAGGAGAATAGAATCCATTGGAAAAACTGGAATCTTATGTGTATGGGGAAGCCTTATGTGGAGGAATGGGTTTTAGGGCTCTAAAGTCATTTAATTATGCACTCTTGGCAAAGCAAGCATGGAGACTGTTAAATTTTCCAACCTCCCTCCCAAGTCAGATCTTTAAAGTCAAATACTTCCCACACTCATCTGTCCTAGCTGCTACTCTAAGCTCGAAGCCCTCATACATTTGGAGAAGTGTATGGCGGGCCACACAATTACTGAATGCAGGTGTGGTATGGAGAATTGGTGATGGCTAGCAAGTCCACATTTGGAAAGACAAGTGGTTGCCTCAGACTAAAACTAATCGAATTCAATCTCTTGCCAGTATTTTATCTGAACATTCCTTAGTTTCATAACTGATTGACACAAGTATTGGCTGGTGGAACATGGATCTACTTCAAGCTATTTTTAATCATGATGATATAATTCAGATCATGCAGATTCCTTTGGTGGGTCAAGAGGTTTCAGATAAACTAGTATAAGGTGGAACATCAAATGAAAAATTTACTGTGAAAAGTGCTTATCACTTGAGTATGCAGCTAAATCAGAGCAATAGAGGGGAATCTTCTCAGTAGTGCAGGTCTCAGCATATATGGAAGAACATATCATCTTTGAAAACAACAAATGCAGTGAAAGTTTTCATGTGGCGTGCTTGTGTTGATGCCCTTCCCACAAAACAAAATTTATTTAAAAGCATGTAGTTATAGAAGCTACTTGCCCCATCTATTTACAAGAAGATGAATCTCCAAGCCATATTCTTTGGTCTTGCCCCTCAGCACAAGATATGTGGTTACTAGGTGACAAGGCATTTCAGGAAGCAGTTGTCTCAGATGTGAATTTTGAAAATATTCTGGTCCAGATGATGGATAGACTAAGATCACAGGATTTGGTTCTATTTGCTGTCCTTGCTAGATCTATTTGGCTGAGAAGAAACAAACTGATCTTTGATGGTTCTTTTCAAGATCCTGTTGTTCTATACACTAATGTTGTAACTGAGTGGCTACTCATCGGGTTGTTATGGAGACTAGAACTACTCAACTAGGGAAACTACAATCTCAGCCCCCACAGTGGGAGGCTCCTCCACCAAATTGGGTCAAATCAAATTGGGATATAGCCATCAATTCTGGTAACCAACATGTTGGTATTGGTGTTGTGATAAGGGATGATAAAGGCTGTGTTTTATTAAGTATGATGAAGCCTCTAAGTTATTGTGTGGAGCCTTCGATAGCTGAAGCTAGGGGTCTATTAGATGCAATTACTATATGTAAGGATTTTAATCTGCAGGATGTTATTTTGGAAGGGGACTCTCTAAAAGTTGTTGATGCTATGCTACGCTAGAAGGAATCTGATGGCCCTTTAAAATGTCTAGTTGTTGTAATTTGCAGAGCACTTCGAAGTTTTTCTTAGAAATTACATCATGTTAAAAGGGAAGTAAATAGAGTGGCACACACACTTGCTAGAGAAGCTGTGACCCTCACATCTGAGCTTTTGGATGTTGATTCTATAGCCAGTTGTATTAGTCACGTTGTACTGGCTGAAAGCCATACTATCTGACCAATGAAATTGCCTTTGTTTTTTACTTCACTAAGCTTAAAGCAAATAACTAATCTTTATGATTAAAACAATACAACGTAATAACTCATATGGTATTAGACAATAGAAAAAAAGTAATTAATAATAAATACTAAGTTAAAAGAAATAACTAATTATTAAGATACTAAGATTAAAGGAAATAACTAATTAATCAGATTAAGGCAAATAACTAATAACTTCAATAACTAATAACAACAAATAACTTCAATATATACTAAGTTTGAAACAAATAACTAATTAATGCTTTTCAATGATGCCACCAAAACGACAACAAAAAAATGTGCTTCCTCCGCCAAGTCATGAACTAGTTGAGGATTCCCAACTAAGGACTCCACTCGTGATCAAGTTGATACACAAGAGGCAAATAGCTAGTCCACACCTACCAGTAAGAAAATTCTTGTTGATAATTAATTATATTTGAATACTTGCGGAGACTAGTTTTAATAATTTTAAATATATTAGCTGATGTCTTGTCACGTAGCAATCGTGGCTTAACACTTGGCCTGGCTCTAGAAAAAATTAGAAGGCACGGGAAAACCAAGGTCAACATCCCTAATAATTTCATTGGGGGTGTGGATGATAGTGCGCCATCGCTTTCCTCCTATGTCGAAACACTAGTCTGAGCTTATGCGCTATTTTATGTGCAGTCATTGCTAGATATTTCGAATGAGGTTAAAAGTGATTTGGAGTCGTGTATTGTTGAGTTTATATACAATAACTTTTTTTGAGATGTTTTAATTTCATATTTTTTTATGCAATTCACTTCTTAGGATGAACTCGACCTAAATTCTGGTCATAGCGAGGAAGTGCGTACTGTGAATGGGTTGATGGCTAAATTATTTCAGCGTCACAAGGGACGATATCATGACCACTTCAAGAAATTTGAGATGTTGGAAGAGGTTGCTCAGTCCTCTTTTCAGAAAATGAAGTTAGATGATTGAAGCAAGTGTTTTGATCTTTTCGCAAGCCCAGATTATCAGGTATTCTAGATTTATTCTCTATAACTTATTTACATCTATATTGCTTTCATATATCATATTTAACATTGTTAATTTCTCCTGCAGCACTTAAATTCTATCAATGCATAGGATAGAACGTCTTTGACAATCACCATCGCACAGGTTCAAGGTCATTCCAATGCCTTGCCAATAAAATTGTAATTAATAACTTGTTAAAATTCAGTCATTTTTATCATATTTTTTTAGTTAATTACTAACATGATTTTTTAAAATTACTAATGTGGCTTTGTTAGAAACGCGATGATCTTGAAAATTTCTCATTCATTCATGTCTATGTTGCTACTCACATCGATGTGCACAGTGAGTGGATTGATTCTGCCACTAAAGAAAATTATGTAAGTGAGGTCATTTTGTGAGAATAAATTATGCAAACATGTGAATATATATTATGTTTACTTACTATTTCTTTTAATATGTTACTTATTATGTGTTTTCTTCCTAATTGTAGGAAAAAATGATTGAGATACAGTTAGCCTCTGAGGAATCTTCTCATAGTAACATGAACATATTTATGCAGGTCCTCGGGACTAAGTCTGGTTTGGTAAGAGGTTTCGGACGTTCTTTCAAGCGTGTCTGTTCATCCTCCACGATCGCGACTTCAGAAGTTAATAATCTTACCAAATATTTGGACGCCACACGCCAAGAAATTGAGCAGACGAAATCAAGATAGCAGGAGTTGGAGGCTCTCTTATCGTGACAATCCAATTTATAAACGCGTTCGCAGGAGCGACAAAGAAACTAGGAGGAAAGAATACGCATTGAAGTTCAAGAACAAGTCCAGAGGGAAATGCTGGTCCAGATGGAACATGTTATGTTACTACAGCAGGATCGCGTTGGGCGAGGAAAGAAAAAGAAATAAACCTATTATTGTTCAAAACTTTTGTTTTCTAATTTTGCAACTCTATAAGACATTTTCATCAGATGATACTATTAACGGTGCAATATGATACAATTTGTATGCTTTTAATTTTATGAAATAATTAGTTTTCATCGGTACGTTCAAATGTAAAGAAAAAACGTTCGAACATGACTTTACGCTCAAAGCAACGTTCAAACATAATTACACCGATGTTCGATAAATACGTTCAAACATAAACACTCCACAAATGTTCAAAATTATTCGGTTAATGTTTGAATGACTAAAAAAGATATGTTCAAATGGACTAATTAACCATCCAAACATTAAGTCTTTTACGTTCGAACAATTTCTCATTAACGTGCGAATGCGACATTCAAACATCTTAGCACAAACGTTTGAACGTGTCTACATTCGAACGTAAAAATCAAACGTGTGAATGAAAAATACCGAATGTTAGATATTTCTCATTCGAATGCTAATCGGTTGGGTAAACGTTCGAACATTTTTCTGTACGTGCGAACGTTACTTTTTATGACAGAATTCGACTACCACAAATACTCTTAACGTTCGAACGTTATATCTCATGTAAGACTTCCAACCAAAAAAAAAAAAACTTTTAGTGATGGTTGTATAGTAAACCATCACAAAATACTTTCTGTAATACCTTTTTGGTAACGATTGTGGTGACAGTCTCAAACCGTTTGTTTTGTGACGGTTTCGTTCATCACAATATGTAACACCCGGGCCCAGTGCGAAGTTGTTTTCAAAAATTATGGATTTCTATGTGCGAAAAGCCCATTTGATTTTTTTTTTTAAATAGACTTCGGGCCTAAAACTCTTAGAGAAAGCCCAAATTTTTGCATGCCCAAACACCAAGCCGTGAGATCAAAGATCAGACCCCCATGACATTCACGTCTTCGTGTCATGCACATTTTCATCTCTAGGGTTTACTAGCTTTTCCTTATATAAAATCTCACGTAGAAACTCACCCATCAAATCTAGGGTTGCCGTTCTGCATCTCCCCCATACCACCTCTCAACCTCACTTGCTTCAAGTAACAGATATATTTCTGCCCAAGCCGCTAGCATCTCCTCCCCACGCTAACAGCAACCACGGCTCCTCCTTGCACAACCGATTTCCAACGTGCACCCACCTCGCACTCAATGTTCTCCCTCTCTCTCTCTCTTTTCTTCTCTGTGAATCCCCTCCGCGAACCACCTTCCACCTCCAAACCATGCAGGACGCACGACGGAAGCAACCAGCTGCGCCTTGTTGCAGCACCGTGGGACTGCTCCCACCGCCCAGCCTCTCCATGTCATCAAACGGGAACCAGCTCCACTCACACGGCAACGAAACCACAAGCCGCCAGACCCGCCCATTGACCCATACTCCTCAGCTGTTCAACACATAAATGCCACCATCGTTCGTCAAAAGCAAAAATCGGAGTTACTCTGTTTTGGAACCATGGAAACAGAGCATTGTCGCTCAAAGTGAGAACCATGCCTTGCCACAGTTGGGCAACAACGCCACCATCAGCAGCATCAGACGACTCCAAAAAGTAAGCATCCACCGCCCAGAGATGTCCAGTGCCACTACCCGAAGCCCCCATGCACGTCGCATGATACGTAAACTCCTCTCATCTCTCTCTCACTCTCCGCGCTCTTTCGGCTTACTCTATGTCTTTCATTTTTTTCCTCATTCATTGGTCTCTCTCTCTCTCTCTCGTCCAGTGCTCTGCCGAGATCACCGCCGTCTACCTAGCCCCTCACCTACGTCGCACACTGCGGCTTGATTTCCTCCATGAGTAAACCCTGCAGTGCATGTTATGTTGATTTACATAGGTTTTTTTGTTAGTTTTCAAATAATTAAATGAAATTACCGTAATACCCTTTACTGCATGTTATATTATTGGGCTTTTAAACTTTTATTATGTATTAGTACACTCTTATATAATTAGGATTACAGAAAATCACTTAAGTATTTTAACATATTATTTAAGTAAATATTTATTTTTAAGAGCAAATAATATTGGTGTAATATTTTTTTTTTTTACACTTTTGATATGATTTAGCCTATTTAAAAATAGTTATGGTTTATTTTAACATATTTTGGGATAATTATATTATCTAGTATTAAACGTGATAGTTCGTTTTCAATAATAAATAGGTTAAACTTTTAAATATTTTAGTCAAAGTTATTAAATCAATATTGATGATTTTAGATGGTGATGATTTATAATTTGAGGTTATGAAATTTTAGGTTTCGAGGAATTAAATAGGTTATTTTAGAAGTTTAGGATTTAATATCGAAATACGTGATTAATTGGAAATTTACGAAAATTACGTGATTATTTTATAGGTGACGAGTAATTATTGTTCGATATTTTTGAAGAAAATTCCGAAAAAGCTAAGAAGTCCAGGTAAGCGAGGTTCCTATACTAGACTTTGCATTAAAATAAAATGAGCTATGATTATTTTTGGAAAATATACATATTTGATTTGGAAAGAAATTTGAACTACCTCAGTTATTTGTTCTGCATTACCCATGAGATTCTGTTTAAGAAGAAAGTATTTTCTATCATGACTGATGTAGACATGAGCTTATTTTCGACATTCTGTTTCTGAACTTTGAAAAAAAGAGCAAATATGAAATTTGTGCATAAATTATGTTGTGATATGATTTTGTTCTGTTCTGAAGATTTTGTTCAGTACTCTGTTTGCATAAGACTTGATTTCTGAAAACCTTTGGCATGACTCTCTGATTCTAAATTTGATTCTATTTCCGCTCTGTTCAGTTACGACCCTACCACTGGTGATAATAGTGGCATACGGCCCAACCACGGGTTACAATAGTGGATACTGCTCAACCACGGGTAATAATAGTGGATACGGCTCAACCATGGGTAATAATAGTGGATACAACCCTACCACGAGTTATAGTAATGGTCTCTGTTTTGAGTGCACACTTTGGTGACAGAGTGATTTATGTTCTGCTTGGCTATCCGCAGATGCACAACCCTACCACAGGGGTTATACATGGCCTCTGTTCTGATATGATGTTCTGATGATGATGATGATGATCATTTATGCTATGCCAAAGAATATTTTTGAATGAAATTATTTCTAAATCTTCGCTCTGATATTTTGATAACATGTTTTGCTTCCGCACTCTGAAAATGAAAATGTTTTGTTCTGCATTCTGATTTATGTAAATGCTCATGTTTACACACTGGTATATGTTCGCTGCTTACTAAGTTGTTGATAACTCACCCCTTATCTCCATATATTTTTCAGATGATTTTGAATAGTCCAGCTAAGGATCAGGATTATAGAGTATCGGTGAGATGATTATTTAAGTATAGTGGATTACTCATAGAAGATTTCTAAGAAGTTGCGGATTTTATTTAGAGATTTTGTAGTATTCTGATAACTTTATATTTTGGAGTCTATAAACACATTGATGAATTGTGAGTTTAAGTTATATGGAGTAACTCTTCAATCCCTGCGGGACTGGGGTGTTACACAATAGATCAAATCTGTTGTAGTGATATATAATATATATATATATATATATCTATTAGTTGATATTGACCAAGGAAAGGCAAATAAGAAATATTGTAGAAAAATGTATATGAGAAAATTCCAACAGAGTGACCAGGATGTTTATAATATTTACAAAAGACAGTTTTAGTAGAGGATTGCAAAGTAGAACATCTAGAAGAACTTCCAAAAGTATATTTGGAAGTAGGTGAAAAGGCAACAACAACAATGAAATCAAATACAACTTCATAATGGAGCATCGATTTCCTTATAAATGAATTCAGTAACAGCAGCCAGAAGGACGCGGTGTGTGATGAGAAGAAATGCTCAAGTGGGCTCAGGATCCTCAAGAAGAGTTGTCATGAAATGCATAAACTTGTAGTGATCACAATGTGCTACAAAATATTCAATATCCTCATAGGACTTTAGTTAAGGATTTTTAGCAGATAGTTGTTCCCAAATATTGTTAACTTGAGAATAGAAATCTGCAATACGCTGTGAGGGCCTTGCCAACGCAAAGGGACATACCACTAATGTGGTTTAGTGGAAAAAAATATGAGGAACACTCCATTGGTTGGTGAAGAAAATTATTACAGGTGTTGTAAAATCCAGCTAGTCCAACATGTGGGAGAGCAAACACCTTGTAGACGTCTTGGTAGATATGTCCTAAAGGGAGGTGGAGATAAGTGTCTGACCCCATGGTAGATAAGTAGAAAATTTGCCCACCATGCGGCTGAGAACGAGAAGCTGAAGAGACCAGTGACTTTGATGAGACAAGAGCTACTCAGCCATCGCGAGAAAGGGTTACTCACCCAGGACAAGCAATAGTTAAGGACGAAATGTATTAGGTATGAGAGCTTTCTGAAACAACATGGAAGATGCTTAAAAGAGTGGCAGTATCGTACACAGAAACCCACACTCCACCTGAAGGATCACATCTAGAGTGGATATGTTGAAGGAACTATGACTTGAGAAGTCATATCATCCAAACCTAGAGGTATAACCCAACACCACGTGGAAGACCCTCATTCAAGGACGGTCTGAGGAGTTGGTAGGCCGTAGGGAAGTGTGGTCCATGCCCTAACCATCTGTCTCTGTCATCCTACAGTGCGATAGTCAAGGCCAAAGGACTTCTACTCAAGCATACCTGAAGTTAAAAATGTGTTAGAAGGACGTCTTATAGTCTTGCCCTATAAAATGGATTTGGACATGGTACAAAATCTCACTTTTACAATCGTAGGCACCTGAGATCTTGTGGACTCGAAATCTTTAGAAGGAGCAAGGAAGGAACAATGCTATCGAGTAGTGAACTCGACACAATGAGGTATGTTAGTTTCTAAGACAGGACTAAGGAATGTGGGGGTGAATATTGTATATAAGAAGCATTTTCATTTTTTGTATTCTTCTCCTTTTCTGACATGAATAAATTTGTTTTGGATCATTATGTTTATTTTATGTTCATTTCCTGATTTTTGAGAATGTGAATGTGTTTGCTCTTTTTCGTTGTTTCGTGATCTCGATAGGTGTATCTATATTTATGAGTATGTGTATCACGCATTAATCTTCATGGGGTGGGACAAAGTTCCCTTGCCCAGTCTTGCGGGACGTTGCCACAAGTTTCAAACAGGTAGAGGGATTCCCCATAAATGATTAAGGTGGAGTGGTATCGTATTGGCCTCTCCAGATAATTTGGGATGCAAAATCCCTCAGAGTATCACATGTTGGTGTCTAGCTAGTTTGGGTAGTAGAGTATTTTCAGAATACTCCACTACTATTCATTAGTTTATTATTACTTTCACCTACTATTCAATATTCTATCATTACTTTTTTATTATTTTTTTACTACTATTCATAGAATATCTGAGTTTACCTCACTACCCAAACGCAACCTCTATAAAATGTTATAGAGAGTCAGTTGGCAGAGTAGAAGTTCCCTGGTGCAACATGTTATATATGTGTGAGAGCTAACATGTGTTGGGTTATAGGCGAGTTGGTTTGTACCATGTTGATCGGGTAGAAGGGATTTCCCTGATGTCGAGCAGTGGAGAAACCCATCAGGTGATAAAATGTATATGTGACGAATATCTATGTAATGAACCTTTATGTCTTGGAAATTGTACCAAATGAAATCGATATGATTTTATGAATTTGGCCTACTAGAGCAACGGGTGATTCCTCGCCTAAATAGTATTCATGCTTAAAAGTATAATGCACAAGAAGGTAACTCCTCAGAGGGTGGTTACTCGCCATGCTTATTTAAATATGTGTTTCACTAAGAGGGTGATTCCTCGCTATGTTTTACAGACCCATGTATCTATACCCTAAAAGGGTAATTCCTCACCAAAGCATACATATACGGGTCCTTTTGCTATTTACATGAGTTGTTCATTACATCTTCAGAAGCATTATCTCTCATTAGCAAGTTTTGTCATGGTTTTCTAACCAATCTATGGTTTTACTCTCAAAATCATAGACTTTGATGCAGAGTTAGAACCATGAATGATGCCCAAAAAGAAAGAGCCGAACCTGCCCGAACCCTAAAGACGAAGCCCTGTCTCTATCATAGGCATCATGCATTATTTTGAGTTGTACTTAGCCTTTTGGAAAGGGGCGGCCAACTATATTCGGCGATGAACGTACTATTTCGGGTTGTATGTAACTCTATGTTAATGTTTATGAGAAATGATAGTAATGTTTTCTGAAATATGTTTTAGACTCTGGCACTGCAAGGTCTAGTTACCAACAAAACCTTTATATTTTCCGTTGCGGTCTTAAACCTATATCTCACACGTGCACTACCATCCAGATGAGGCAAGCCTAACCCAATTAAATCTTGGGTGTTGACCACTTGGCTAGTACCTTTGGCACCAAGGAACCTCTCCAGGACCTTTACACGAGGGACAAGGTGTCACATACGCTAACTTGATTCCTGACACATTTGATAAAGCTTATTCTCAAGTTACTATTAAAAAAAAACTTAGTCTCAAGTTAAAACTGCAGAGAATCATCATAAATACAATTGTAGCATTTAGCAAGGAAATCCCAAGAACTTTGGAGTTTCCAATTGTTGAAAGCAAACTGTGAATGGATGGAACAAAAGTGTTAATAAACCAATAAAGAATTTTATAATACAGACTATGCCAATCTTCAAGAAGGCATGCAAAAGCTTCAATACTTTCACCATCATGTTGCTTAGGGGTAAGAATATTGTCAGAGACATAACGCCATAATTTGTGCCCTTGAAGAAAAACTTCCATATTTGAAGCCTAAATATTGTAATAAGAGTCATATAAGATATTCTCAATGAAATGGACAATATTATCAACATTGAAAGGTTTTTGGGACATTTTTATTAGTCAACTGTCAACAGCGACGGTCAATGATGATGTGGCGAACATGTGATTAGTATTGAACAGATAAGGTGGCAGCATAATGGGTTTGACGATCAGGCTTAAGATATGGGTTGGCTAGCCTGAGATAGATATGGCCTTAAGGGAAGAAAATGAGCTGTTAAAAATAGATGGATAAAAGGAAGAGAGATTTACTTGAGATTAGTTAGGCTAAATGAGGGTTGGGGCAAGTGGTCTGAGGTATGGATTGGTGCGCAAATAATATGGGTGGCACGTGGGGGCGCATTAGAGGCCGGAAGGCAATGAGGTTTGCACAGAAACCCTAACGAAAACTCATACAATCGACTGATGTTCTAATATAAGAAAAATCAGACTGAAAAGGGAAATAACTAGTGTTTAAAAATCTACAATTGTCAATTGCTAAATAACTGTCAAAGTAGACATGATTTGCTATGTAAATAGCAAAGTGAATGAACATGCCTGCTTACAGAAATGTGGAGCATAGACACAAACAATTTTATGAGAGATACCAAGATCATATATTCTCTAATGCCATGTAGAAAACTGTATATGGGAAAATTTTATATATTCAAATATATATTTGTAATATACAGGAAAGGCCTATTTATAGTTGAATACGGTCTATGAAAAATGAGGAAATACAATCAGGACATAAAAACAAATACAACCAAAGTTTAATGATAAAATATTATGTTCCAAGAATATTCCAGAATATGAAAACATTCTAAAATACACTGTCATCGTGGATATATTCCTAGACATACTAATAAGGAAAACTCAGTCTTGAGGAATTTGATGTAAACTTTGTTATGAGTTAATCTTAGAGTTTGATGTAAAGCACCATCTACTTTGAATATGTCTATATATTACAAAAAACTCTTCACAATTATCTGTGGTAAATTACATAACAATCCCATCTTTGATTTACTTTAATATGGCACCTATCTCTCGTTCATCCCACTCCTTCTATGAACATGGTTGGTTGCAGTCACCAAATAGTTCCATAGACCGATACAAAGCGTGTCTTGTTTCCAAGGAATACCATCAACAAGCAGGGATTAATTCCCAAGAAACCTTCAATCCAGTGGTTATGCACCATTCGGTTAGTTATTGCCCATGCTATTTCTTACAACTAGAAAATCCATCAATTAGATGTTTAGAGTGCTTTTCTTCATGAGGATGTGTACATGCAGCATCCACTAGGTTATAGACATCCTTAAATACCTCATCATGCTTGCAAGTTATACAAAGCCATATATGGCTTGAAGCAGGTTCCGAGCATGGTATTATCGTCTCAATGACAAACTCCTTGCCCTTGGATTCATGAACTCCAAACCAAACACCTCCTTGTTCATCTACAAAGCATCATCTCTCACAAACTACTTGTGTAAGTCAATGACATTATACTAATAGGTTTGGACCCTGGTGCATTGAGCTCAATATCAATTCTCTTGGCTTGGACTTGCTCTTAAGGATTTCGGCGCTCTACACTATTTGATGGGTATTGTTACTCACTTTGTTAAGTTTGGACTATTTCTATGAGAACCTCACCCTTCAAAGGTATGAACTGCCCACATACGAGGCCACAAGCAAAGCGAGACTAAGTGGAAGATTCGTCATCTTAATCGCAAAGAAAGGCCATGGGGGACAAAGGTTCAAGTAAAAGGGATACAAGCAAATTAAGCAAGCATCACGTCTGGCAAGAAAAGGCAAGGGGACCAAAGGCCATGTGATAATAGTACCAGGTGAGCAAAGTTGAGACAGGCAATATGCAAGGCGATCAAATTTGGGAGCAAGTAAACACATCAAGGTGAGCAAAGGGAAATGAGTGGGAAGTTTGCAAAAAATACCATAAATAGGAAGCAAATATCGAGATACGTTTGTCTCCCTAAAATCCGGGCTAAGATGCAAAAGTATGAAAGTCAATAAGGAATACTGGAAGCAGTTTAGGAGCGCTTAGATAGTAGTAGGTGCCCTCACAAGAGACAAGACCAAATGGTGACATTTCTACAAATAGTACGAAGCAAGCATCGGAAAGGAGGATCACAAACTCAAATGCACCCGACCATGCACAGGAGCTTTCCAACACGTGGGCAACATTCCCCAGTGGTAGACTAAGCTTTCCATTTCTTTGGCCGAATTTTTGAAGCACACAAAGCATATCCTTTGCATTCTCTGTCACCCTTTCCGTCCAATGTACACTTGGACAATGGAGGATCACCGAATCACCTACCAACCTACATCGAGAACTGTGTGGCCTTGAGATTCAAATATCTCCATATATAAAGTGTTGTACCGTCAATCTTTTTCCACACACTCAAATCTCCAAGATTTTGGTGATCTCTCTCTCTCTCTCTCTCTCTCTCTCTCCCTCCTTATGTTGTTTGCTCTTATCCTTAAGAGAAGGCAAAAAACCCCAACTCCGCAGCGAAGCTCATACTCTCACGCTTTCAAAGAGCTAAAGTCTACATTGAACCAACGGAGGCCAAATCATCAAGAAGCATTTCAATGAAAGCTATTATGGTAGGTTCTTCCCTACGACAAGGCTAGCAATGTTGGTTAATGACTATGAGTATGCCGTGTTAGGATCTACTACGTCTTCATCCTCATTCTTTTGATATTTTACTGCATGCATAATACACCACTATGATTTACTGGCTATCTTTGTTAAAGGGTTGATGTTATTTTGTAAAAAGAACATAGTTTTTTCGTTTTAAGAGGAGTATATAGGTGTGTGAGTGGGTCACGACCCTAAGCCAAGATGGGGCATTATCTTAGTGGAGCTTCTCTGGTTAGTTTAAAACATCTAAGAATTAAATGACGAGAAACGACAATGGGTTCAGGCGAGATGGTAAGGTTCTCGGGTCGAAACCATGGCCTCTTGACTTACTGAGGCTAAAGGACGTCATGGTCAAGGATGGGCACGAAGTCAGGCGTTGCTCACTACGAAGTCATGTGCGGTCGGTACACACATTAACAAATGGAAATGGTTGGTAAGATGGCTTTCATGCTGTTGAATGGACATGAGGTCCAGGATAATTATATTAAGTGATGTGTTGGGCATTAGATGCTCGATAACTTTTCTCTGTTTTATGAATACTTAGGGGTGTAACTTAATCGGTCCAAGCAAGAAAACCAACTGAATCGAACGGTTCTGATCAGTCCAGACCAAACCAATAAGACTAATGGTTCGGTCTTGGTCCATTAGTTTGCAAAAGTCTGATTTTCGGTCTAATCCCAGGTTATGATTTTTTTGGACAAGACTAGATCGACCGAAATATTAAATTATATAGTAATTGTATAACTTAATTATGTAATTTTCATCTAAATTATGATCATTGACCATATATGTTAAGTGTAATATTAAATATTAACTAATATGCTATTGACAATTAACTAATATATTATATGACAAATAATAACATTATATGCAATGATACATACTCTAGTTACCTAGTATCTACACCTAATTAAAATAATTAGGTACATTTTTTGTAAGATACATAAGTTACAAGTATAAAATATCCATAGACCAATTATTCATTAATCATAATTAAAATATTAAAATTTTGATATACGTTATTATGTATTAATTAACATAATTCATACACATACTATTGAGTATTGAGTACTAAGTTAGTAACATCATTAACATAATTATAATTAATGAGTTAATTAGATAATCCATATTAAAGAGCTCACTTAATTTTAATTTTATTATTTTATATACTTTTTATCATTTAATTTATTTGCTAAAAAAAGAAAATGAAAGAAAAATGTTGGGCTTTTTTGTATGTTGGGCCAAAATAAACATTAAAATGTAATTTTGGGCTTTTTTGTATGTTGGCTCATTTTGCACTAGCCTGGACCGATAGATAATGATTTGGTCCGGTCTATAGATGTAATTGGTCTGGTCTCGGTGTGGAAAATGGGTGGACCAAAATATTTGATCCGGCTCGAAAATTCCCCCATGAACCAACCGGACCAATTATACCTCTATGAATACTTATTTGCACAAAGTCTAGTGCCTCAATATGTATGACCTTCATTCTATTTATTTCAAAGTTCATTTTGTTATATTGATCGTCATTACTTGAATTATTATTGCTGTCTTGAGTTATAACTAAAAGTTTCTCAAAATTTCAACGTGATAGTCCTAATATAGTTTCGTAGTTTTGGTGTAAATCTAGGAAATGAGGTGGATTATTAGAAAGAGGAACTAGTGCAACCTGAGAACTAATATGGGGGCCTGTCTCCGATTTGAGTCATCAATGTATTGTAGGAATTGATGTTTATTTTATATTGGGCGATGAACACATCCTTCGTACCTGAGGGTCTACTGATCATGTACTGTTACTTGCATCAAGCGGTTCACCTACTTTAGTCGCATACACAAATGCTGATTAGGTTGGTTTACTTAAGGATCGCCACGGCTAGAGCCTTATAATAGAGCTCCAAAAAGCAATCTATAGTGGTGAGGTCAACCACAAAGTCCGAGTACAATGCCATCGCAAATGCTACTGTTGAGTTCATTTCGATCCAATCTATTAAGACCTGTTTTGTAGGAACAAGTTGAAAAAGAGAGAAAGAGTCATTATCGGCCCACGGTGACGATTTGGGTCTTGTTCGAGGTCGTTTGGAGCCCACGATGGCAATTCGGGAGAGCAGTACGGTGCCCATATGTAAGTCCATAATAGAATAAAAAATAAATGGAGCAAATATAAATAGGGAGGGAGACACATATATACGTGATTCAGCACAAAACCTACGTCCACGAGTCGTTTGCAAGGAAAATCCATTATAATGGAAGTATTTTATAGTCTCTCATAACCCACTGTACAAATGATGGTCAATGAACCCCTTTGCTTAGAAAATAATAAAGCTGGAGTTTCTCGTTTGGTGGTTGAAAAAGCTCCCTCGTGGAGTTGCCCAAAAGAAGTCCAGGATAGACCTCCTCTTCTTTAGTTGATCTGATCCCTTATATTGAACCTCTGTCAGTGGTTGGAGAAGAATTCAGCTTTTGTCATTTTGTTGTCCCCTTTTGTGTGCCTGACCCTCTTCTCTATCTTTTCCCATTTTGTCGATCACTTCCCTCTGATACCTTGCTTTTCTTTCCTCAACCTTTGTCCCCTCGTCTCATTTTTCGCACTTTCCTCCTGTTGAATGCCAGTCAATAGACTGGCTAATGAATGTCATATTGGTTTGGGTTATTTTTATCCTTTCACAGTCATTGTTTAAAGAACTTGTATTTTCCAGCATAAGCCTCCTACAATTTGGTGCGATAAGCGCCACCAGCAAATCCAGTTTCCATGGACGCACCAAGCATGTGGAATTGTATTTTGCTCTTGAGAGAGTTTCTTAGGGCACTCTGAAGGTCTAGTTTCTATCAAGAGTGATGCTAATGTGCCGCCCAACTTTGACCGCTGGGCATGCCCACTAATACAAATTCTATATTTTATTTTTATGCTCTTTTTCTTTTCACATTTTTTGTACATTTTTAAATATTTTTAAAAAATACATAAAATACATTAATACACTAAAAGTCACTTTTTTAATCATTAAGTAAAAAACTTAAAAACATATTAAATATATAAACGATCAAAATGAGGTAATAAAGCTGGGCAGTCAAAATACACTAACATTTTCCTTCTTCCAAATAAAGATGAACTTGCAGATCTGCTGAATAAGCCACTTAAAAGGGAATAACACTGCTATTAGAAGAATTCTAAACTCAAATCTTATTGATGTACAAGGTAAGTTTTTTTTTACATGAATTTTGAGTATTTTATCTATGGAAGGTAGTAACGTAAATCTGCAGCATTTGCATGTAAATAATTACAGAAAATTAAAATATTACAACCAAATCAAAAAATGATCCTAGAATCATGCGTGCACAAATCTTGTTGATTGAGTTTGAGCTGTTTGTGAGTTGTCTTCCTTGATACACCCCTACAAGAACGAGATACCATCGGCAAGTCCGATCTTGTTTTTTAGTTGATCTGTTCTTTGACGAGAGAGTGGTTTTGTTAACAAGTCTGCTAGCTAATCATTTGTATGGACATGCTGAACTTGAAGAACATTTTTTTGAACCAAATCTCTAAATGAAGGTTTATTTGAATATGCTTCATTCTTAAATGGTGAACCAGATTGAAGCTTAGATGTGTGGCACTTAAATTATCACAAAGCAGTAAAGGAGACTTTTCAAGAGTAAACTTCAGTTCTTGGAAAAGTGAAAGAATCCACATTAATCCAGATGCTGCAGTGGCCAACACTCGATATTCGGCTTCCGTGGATGACCTTGCAATTGCTCTTTGTTTCTTTGAGCTCCATGAAATTGGATTCGTGCCAAGTAAAATAAGATATGCTGAAGTAAAGCTTTGATTATCCAAATTGCTTGCCCAATCCGCATCAGTAAAGCATGTGAGTGCAAGACGTATGTTTTTCCAAATGGTTATTCCATGAAAAATGGTGTTCTTCAAGTATCAATGCAATTTTTTTGTGGCTGCCGAGTGAATCATTGTGGAACGATGCATGAACTGAGATAACTTATTGACAGCAAAGCTGATGTCAGGTCTAGTTAGAGAAAAATACTGCAATGCCCCATGACATGACGATATTCTGTAGAATCCACAGTGGAGGTTCCATCATCTAATTTCAAAGGAATCGAGGTTGAAAGAGGAGTGGTACATCCTTAGCCCCATCCATATTTATTTTTGCCAAGAGATCTCGGATGTACTTGTGTTGAGTTAAGAACAAGCCATGAGTGGTAGGAATAACCTCAATGTCGAGGAAGAAGTGTAGTGGTCCCATGTCCTTGAAGGAGAATTGTTGTCCAAGTTGAGTAATAATACTGGCCACAAATTTTGAATCATTTCCTGTGACAACCAAGTCATCTACATATACCAAGCAGTAGACTATTATGGAACCAGCACTGTACATAAACAATGAAGAATCAGATTTAGTATTTAAGAAACCAAACGCAACCAGTGCTTGTTTAAGGGCTGAATACCAAGCATGTGGTGTTTCTGGATCTCGAAATCCAGGTGGCTGTTTCATGTAGACTGTTTCTGTAAGAGATCCATGCAAAAATGTATTTTTCACATCTAATTGTCTCAGTGACCAGCCCTACATAACAGCAAGAGACAACACAGTGCGAATGGTAATAGGTTTCACTACGGGACTAAAAGTCTCTTTGTAGTCCAGACCCTGTCTTTGATTGAACATTTTTGCAACTAATTGTGCTTTATACCGGTCTATAGACCCATCAGTTAATCTTTTGATCCGAAAAACCCATTTGCTCCCAATAATGTTACAGTCTTTTGGAGGGATTGTGAACTGCCATGTACCATGGCACATGAGAGTTGTTAGCTCTGAGGACATAGCATCTCGCCAACAAGGTTCAAAAAGAGCTTCACTCACAGTGTTGGGTTCTAGGGACGGTGGAATCGAATGCTTTATGACAAGAAATGATTTTTTCGGTCTAAAGATATTATTCATTGACCAAGTCACCATATTATGTGATCGGGGCACAAGAGAATCAGAATTTGATGGCACATTTGGGAGAGAGACATCATTCAAAACCGAAGGGGATGGTTGAGAAACACATACCTGGTGAGGAATCGTTGGAGGAGAAGTCTCCATCAAGGGTGTCGGAGAATAAGGAGTACCCGATGCTAGAGAAACAGCTGTTGGCAAGGACTGAGCTAAGGATATCGGCAAAGTGGGTTGCACGAGAGGTTCAGTGGGAGAAGAGGAAGTAGCATCTGGGTTCACACTCAGTTTAGGGCACAATTCAGAAAAGGGAAATTTCCCTTCATCAAACAAAACATGTCTTGAGTGGAAGACACGATGGGCTTTGGGCTCAAAGCCCAAATATGCATTCTGAGAGAGGGAATAGCCCACAAAGATGCACGGTTTAGCTTTGGGCTCAAGCTTATGCTTGTTATAAGGCCTTGTCAAAGGGTAGCAAAGGCATCCAAAAAGTTTGAGTTTGAGATAGTTGGGAATCTGATGGAAGAGCTTTTCAATTGGTGTTTTATTTTGCAATGTGATGGTTGGCATTCTATTTATTAGATATGTAGCCATTTGAAAAGCGTAAGGCCAAAATGAAAGTGGAAGATTTGCATCTGAGAGAAGCGTCAGCCCAGTTTCAACAAGATGGCGATGTCGTCGTTCAGACATGCCATTTTGTTAGGGTGTGTGAGGAGTGGTTGTGTAATGGCCAATGCCATGAATCGAGAAATATGATTTAAGGGCAATGTATTCACCTCCGTTGTCAGAGTAAATACTCTTCGATTCGAGTGTTAAATCTATTTTCTACAAGATTTCAAAATTGAGGAAAAATTATTTGAACATTTGATTTGTGAGACATCGGATAAAGCCAAATATATTTAGTATGATGGTCAATAAAAATGGCATAATATTTTGAACCATCGATACCAACATTTTGCGATGGACCCCAAACATCAGTATAAATTAACTCAAGAGATGCTTTGCTAGCCAAACCATGAGTATGAAAGGGTTGACAATGAGCTCTATTTTGAGAACATGCATTGCATAAAGCATTATTGTCAGTTTTATAGGTAGGTAATGAAAAAACACAAATTAAATGATTGACAATTTTTGAAGATGGATGACCAAATCTTTTGTGCCATCCATCTTTGGAGATATGTTCATGAACATAAGCAACGACATTTTTGGAAGCCATGGCTAACTTCTCTGACAAAGGGTACACACCATCTTCACATGTGCCTTTGAGGAGTGTCGCCCCTGTGATCCAATTCTTCACCAAAGAATAAGGTGGATGAAATTCAAGATAAACATCATTTTGCTTGGTGAAATGATGAATAGAAATCAAATTGTTTTTAATTGTTGGAACACATAAGGTATCTTTAAGATGAAAGATACGATTAGATGATTTAAAAGATAAGGAACCAACATGAGATACAAGCAAACCTGATCCATCTCCAATTACCACTTTATCAGTACCATCATACTCAAAGCGTATTGAAAGATTGGAAATATCAGTCGTCATGTTATGTGATGCTATTGAATCAATAAGCCATTTTTTAGCATTAGTTTTGGAAGGCGCTGCACAGTTGGCAGTAACTTCACTGGACCCAAGTTTGGAGCAACTTTTTGTTGTGTGGCCCACCTGGTCACATAGTTGACATTTGGGTTTGTATTTTCGAGGCCCAGAATTTGAAGCCCACTTCTTTTTGGTGTCATGGCCTTTGCTTGAAGAAGAGGAAGAACGTTGGTTGTCATTGTTGCTCGGTCCTCCATGGCGATGCGTGTAATTTGCAGTGGCAATTAAGTGTTGCGCAGAGTTGGTTTCCAACCTCCGAATATAGTTTTCATGGCCAACAAGAAAATCATTAAGTTCCTCAAATTTTAATGAGGTTTCTCGAGCACGGATTGGAGCAGCAATCTCCCGAAATTCTGGACCCAACCCATTTAAGATGTACAGGGTCAAATCGTCATTCGAGATAGGATAATCGATTAGTGCAAGTTCGTATGCAATTATCTTAATTGCATTGAGGAACTCAGTGACTAAACGGTTGCCGCGAGTTTGCAATGTGAGGTCCTCTTTGAGTTGCATTGCACGTGTTCGAGATTTTCCCGCATAGAGACGGGTGAGTGTTGTCCAAGCTTGGTGAGATGTTTTGTAGGATGTAAGAAGAGGAGTAATGGCAGTGGAAGTCAAGGCAATGAGAGCATGAAGAATTAGTTTATCTTGGTGAATCCAATGGGAATTCGCTGCTTTGGTGGTTGCAGAATTTTCGGCATCGATGGCAGGGCATGTATGCTCGTCAGTAACAAAGTCGATGAGATCGTATCCAATCAACAGTGCTTCAAATTAGGCTCTCCATTGAGAAAATGTAGATAGGGTGAGTTTTTCGTTGATGGTAGTGGAAGCATTGATGCTAATAATCGGATGAGTAGAGGATCCAAGAATTGCAGCCATTTTTCTGAAAGAGAAAAAAAATTAAATTTGTTAGAGACCAGCTCTCTCTGATACCTTAAAAGGGAATAATAACACTGATATTGGAAGAATTCTGAACTCAAATCTTATTGATGTACAAGATAAGTTTTTTATACATGAATTTTGAGTATTCTATCAATGGAAGGTAGTAACGTAAATCTGCAACATTTACATGTAAATAATTACAGAAAATTAAAACATTACAACCAAATCAAAAATTGATCCTAGAATCATGCATGCACAAATCTTGATGATTGAGTCTGAGCTGTTTGTGAGTTGTCTTCCTTGATACCACTTACATCAGCTCGGCTTCACTTTCTAAAGGACAAGCTTTACCAATACCACCGTTCAGCTAGAGGGGGCCTGTAGGAGACAACAATGCTGAAAACCAGATAGTAGATCTTACCAAGAAAAGGAGAAGGATGTAATTCAGTCTTGAAGTATTTGATGTAAATTCTGTTGAGTTATCCTGAGATTCAGTTTAGTCAGTAAATTAAAATGAGATAAGTTGAAATAAAAATTTAAAGTTGAATAAAATTTATTAAAATATGCTATTATTATTTTAAAATTTTAAAAAATTAAATTAATTATTATATTTTATATAAAATTTAAAAAAATTATAATAATAAAAATGATACGAGATAAAACTATTTTTATATTCAACCTAATATTTGATGTAAATCAAGCCACCTGCCGTACACGTCTATATATATACAATAACAATCCAATCTTTTGATTTACGTAAAGGTGTTCTACAGAAATTTAGAAGGATAACTTGATAATGACACTAAAAACCTATTCAATTCAAGTGTCCCCGGTGAAAATATTTGAGGAAAATATTCAAGTTAAAGATTTAGATGCTGATTGGAAAGGGGCATGCTGTTTACCCATTAAGCCCTTTTCTCTAGATTGAGAAATTGATTTGGGTTGGAAGCTCAAATGGGAATTTTCGAAGACGTAGAGTTAGGGGTGTAACCGGTCCGGTCCGGTCCGATTTTCTGGTTTTTTTTTTTAATGTAAATTTCATAGTTTGTCATTAAAAATTTGTTTATAAAATAAAAAAAACTGATTTAAAAAAATCTGTTTTACAAACTGTTATTACAAAAAATCTGTTTTAACTTTAAATAAAAAAATCTACTTTACTAAAAATTACTTCAATAAAAAATCTGTTTTACAACAAAAAATCTGTTTTACTATAAAAAAATCTGTTTTACTACAAAAATCTGATTCACTACAAAAAATCTGATTCACTCCAAAAAATTGGTTTACTAAAAAACTGGAAAAAAATCTGAAAAAAACTGGAAAAAAACTGTTTTATAAACTTATAAAAATAACTACTACAAAAACTGAAAAAAAAAATCTGCAATAAACTGATTTATCTACAATAAGTCCTTGCATGTTAAAAGAAATAACTTAGTACTTACACATATATTTTTTAGAGCAATCACAAGAAATTCAAGAATGGACATCAACAAGCCTATGAGCATATGGTAGAAAATAAGTTCAAAAGTCTAAATTAGAAGTCCAAAAGTCCAACAAATTACAAGTCCAAAAGTCTAAATTACAAGTCCAAAAAATTACAAGTCCAAACACTTAAAAAGTCTGAATTACAAGTCTAAAAATCTAACAAATTACAAGTCCAAATTACAATAACTTAGAACATCCAACAAAAAACTTCAATAACTATGCACCAAGCCATCAACTCCAATAGTCCCTTCAACAATCAAGCAATTAATTATAATAAAAAGTTAGTAATTACATTAAATAATAAAAAAATTAAAGAAATATGTTATACAAGTTGACCTACCTTAAATTTAATTATCTCCGGCCAAAGAAGTAGGTCTTGAAGAATTCTCTAGGTCTTCCATGAGCTCAACACAAAAGGGAAAAAAAATAAGCATAATAATTAAAATAAATTACTAATATGATTTACACTTAAGATATAGTTAAAGAAAAGGTGAATGATGCTACATACCTATATCAATTTTCTCAAACTCCTCAACATCATCCATTAAAGTACGAATGTTAATCGGGGCAGAAGAACGGAGCCAATTTTGTGTACAAATAAGAGCTTCTACCATAAGTGGAGATAGGCTACTGCGGAACGGATCAAGTACTCGACCTGTTGTGCTAAAAGCTGACTCAGAGGCCACTGTAGATATCAGAACTGCAAGAACATCCCGCGCAACTCTTGAAAGCACGCGGTATCTAATGGAGTTGACCTTCCACCAAGTCAACAAGTCGAATTTCACATCATCTTCTTCACATTTTTCAGATAAATATCTCTCCAATTCAGATTTAGTCGCCAAAGAGTTATTCGACTCCAAACGCTTCTTAATTTGTGCATGGATTAATGATCTGAAATCACCTTGACCTACCCCAGCAGTTGAACTTGTACTACTAGCTCCTCTCTCGCTTGATTGGCTTATAGTTTGATCTTGTACCCCAACATTACTTTCATCATTTTCACAATAACTATCATATAAACGAGTCAAGGCATCTTGAACCCGATCCACCAACATAAAAACTTTTGAACTATTATCCTCATATATTCCTTCAAAAATATATGTTAAACCACGCAATTTATACCGAGGATCAAAAACCAACCCAACATACAACAAAAGATTCATTTTTTCAATATTTCCCCAATACTTCTCATATTTAGATTTCATACTAAATGCCATTGTCCTCAAATTATGAGGCCCTTCCACACACTCCATGTTAATTGCAGCTTGAATTGTTGCTAGCTCAAATAAAAAGCTATTGCAAGTGACATAATTGGTCCCCGAGAAACGCAAGGTTGCATCATAAAAAAGTTTCAAAAATTTTGCAAACAACCTACTCTTATCCCAATCATCCATGGTTGGAGGCCCTAACTTGGATGCCCCTCCTCTACCCAACTCACTAACACCATCATCATCATCATTATCATCCTCCCCAACACTCTTAATATATCCCGGATCTTCATCCTCTAGCCATTCAAATGCTTTTTGAAATTTTTCAGCCCTATCCAACATCATATAAGTGGAGTTCCAAAGGGTTGCTACATCTAAGCATACACCACTTTTACAAGTAATGTCCTCATTGTCACAACATTGCTTAAATGTGTTCCACCTTTGTGGAGATGATTTTACATACTTCACAGCTCCTTTAATTCTTGCAATTGATTGATCATATTCTTTCAACCCATCCCGAACGATTAAGTTCAAGATATGAGCACAACATCTCATATGCAAGAACTCATGTTCCAAAATCGTATCCCTTCTATTCTCTGTCTTTCTTTTGAGATACGAAATTGCCCCATTATTTGAACTTGCATTATCAAGTGTAATTGTAAACATTTTGGGCCTCCCCATTCAAGCAAACACATTTCAATTTGTTTACCTAGTGTCTCACCCTTATGGTTTTCAACCTTGCAAAAATTGAGAATTTTTTTGTGCATGTTCCAATCTTCATCAATAAAATGTGCAGTGAGACACATGTAATTAAAATTTTGCACGGATGTCCATGTATCCGTGGTTAGACAAATGCGCTGTCCCTTAAAAGCACTTTTCAGCTTTTCTTTCTCTCTCAAATAAAGTTTATAAATATCTTTTGCAACCGTTACACGTGATGGAATCGCATTCCATCTAGGTTGCACAACAAGCATGAATTTTTTAAACCCCTCCCCTTCCACATGTTTAAAAGGAAGCTCATCAACAACCAACATTTCTGCTAAGGCTTCTCTACACGCCTCAACACTAAAAGCAATAGGTACAAGCCCCCCACTGCTTGATCCAGACTGGAAACCCAATATAGATTGGTTTCTATCCACTTTCCTAAGTGGATACTTCTTACATGTTTTTTCCAAGTGCCCCAACATAGATTTTGTGCCATTTATATTAGGATCACAAGCATAAGTCATCCCACAAAGGTTACATGAAGCCCTAGGTTTCGACTTATCCTCAGTATGAATCTTTGTAAAATAATCCCAAACTACTGATCTTTTTCTACCGATAGATGGCTTACTTACATTAGATTTGGGAGAAAGCGGATCATTAGTCGCCATTGATTCCATAGTCCTTTGACTCCTTTCCATTGTAGGTTGAATATTGCCGTGTGTTTCTGTTTCATTTGAAGGATCCATATATGATTCTGTAGTAACAAAAATAAACATTAATTGTTGAGTAACTTTTAAGAAAAAATTGATAAACATTAAGAAAAAATAATAATGATTAGTAACTTTTATCAACCAATAATGATTAGTTACTAATTTACCCTAAAATCACAATAGAGAAATTATATTACCCTAGAACAAGAACTTAACTTTATAGCACATATATTAAATTATTAATATCATAACTAAGTAGTGTTGGTTATAAACACGGTAACAAAACTGAATAAATCTCAATATCACAAAAACTGAATAAATCTCAATATCACAAAACTGTGAGATACGATTAAAATAAATTATTCTCAACTGAATCCTAATATCACAAAATTCAATCACAAAAACCCTAATATCACAAAACTGAAAACCCAATCACATATTCACAAAAATCTCAATATCACAAAACCTAATCACAAAAATCTTAATATCACAAAATCCAATCACATAAATCTTAATATGTAATTTCAAAAAAAAAAAAAAAAACTTACCCAGGGGACTGAGAGACGAGAGCGGGAGAGACGAGACGAGTACTGCCTACTGGACTCGGGAGAGACGAGTACTTGAGAATCTGAGACTGAGAGCAGGAGAGACTGAGATTTGAGCTTAAACGGCGCTGCGTGAGAGACACAGGCTGGAGGCTGGAGCACTGGAGCAGATAAGGCGATTTTACTTTTTGTTCAAATGCTTTTTAGGGTTGAAGACTTGAAGTGTAATGAGAATGACTAATGAATGGTAATAATTCAATGAAGGCTGAACGCTGAAGCTTGCGGGGCCCGTGTAATAAATTATAATGACTATGTGTTTTATTCTTAAATGATATTATGAATTTAATATAATTATATATAAATATTTGTAAATTGTAATACTAATACTGATACATTTAATGTATTTTCAATGTAATTTAATATGACTATATATAAATATTTAATATATTTAATAGACTATAATAATTTAATATAACTATATATAAATATTTGTAATACTGATGGCTTATATATATAACTAATACTAATAGTTTAATATAGACTATAGTTATAATTATACTAATATTGTTATATTAAATCACTATAACTAATACTAATATATACCTATACTAATAATCTAATATTAATACTATTATATAGTCCAATATATTATATAGCTATACTAATATATAACTAATATTATTAGTCTAATATAGACTATAGTCATACTAATATAATTTTACTAAAATACTATAATTAATGCTTATATATAACTAATACTATTATATATTATATAGTCTAATATATTATATAGCTACAACTAATACTAATATATATACTAAAACTAATAGTATATAGTATTATTATGATAGTATCACTATAATAGTATAATATATAGTTAGATATATATGATTAATATATATATATAAAATATATACTATAGTAATTTAATATAACTATATATAAACATTTGTAATACATTTAATATATTTTCAATGTAATACATTTAATAGACTATAGTAATTTAATATAACTATATATAAACATTTGTAATACATTTAATATATTTTCAATGTAATACATTTAATAGACTATAGTAATTTAACATAACTATATATAAATATTTGTAATAAATTTAATATTAGTATAGTTATATATATAAATATTTGTCACTATATATAAATATTTGTAATATACATTTAGCCTACTAGTATAGTTATATATTAGTATTAGTTATAGTGATTTAGTATAACTATATTAGTATAACTATAATTATAGTCTATATTAAACTATTAATATTAGTTAAATAGTTATAGAATTATATATTAGTATAGCTATATAATATATTAGACTATATAATAGATTAATAGTATTAATATTAGTCCATTAGTATAGTTATATTATATATATTAGTATTAGTTATAGTGATTTAGTATAACTATATTAGTATAACTATATTAGTATAACTATAATTATAGTCTATATTAAACTATTAGTATTAGACTATTAGTTAAATTATTATAGACTTGTATATTAGTATAGCTATATAATATATTAGACTATATAATAGTATTAATATTAGCCTATTAGTATACTTATATATTAGTATTAGTTATAAACTATATATTAATATTAGTTATAAACTTTTAGTGATTTAGTATAGCTATATTAGTATAAGTATAACTATAGTCTATAGTGATTTAGTATCACTATAGTCTATAGTGATTTAGTATAGCTATATTAGTATAAGTATAACTATAGTCTATAGTGATTTAGTATAACTATATTAGTATAAGTATAACTATAGTCTATATTAAACTATTAGTATTAGACTATTAGTTAAATAGTTATAGACTTATATATTAGTAAAGCTAAATAATATATTAGACTATATATTAGTATTAGTTATAAACTTTTAGTATTAATTATAACTATAGTCTATAGTCTATATTAGACTATTAGTATTAGTTAAATAGTTATAGACTTATATATTATAATATTAATATTAGTATAGCTAAATAATATATCAGACTATATAATAGTATTAATATAAGACTATTGGTATAGTTATAAATTATATATTAGTATTAGTTATAAACTATATATTTAATATTAGTATTAGTTATAAACTTTTAGTAAAATCTTTTAGTATTAATTATAAGTATAACTATAGTCTATAGTCTATATTAGACTATTAGTATTATTTATAAACTTATATATTAGTATTAACATTTAGTGTAATAATTTATAAATTATAATATGAAATTATTTCATATATGAATATATATTATATATAAAAATTTCACATATAAATTTATAATTTTATATATTAATATATATATATATATAATATATTGCATAAAACTTAATAACTTATATATAAAATTTTTTTTTATATTTTTTTATGAATCGGTCCCGGACCGAACCGGTTCAAAACCGATAAAACTGATCCGGTCTGGTCCAGACCGGTTTTCCGGTTTCTCGATTTAAAATTACACCCCTACGTAGAGTTATCACCTGCAAAAGGAGAGAATAATACGAATGAAAAACTCTATACGAACAGTGGGGAGAGTTCAAAACACAGCATAGGTGTTTGACAAGACATGGAAATTAAAAGGTACCATTAATGGTAGTTCAGAGAAAAAAGCTACCATACCGCTCAATAGTTACCATTTTATTTGATCGCTCAGTAAATTTTAATATTTTTTTAAAATAATTTTTAATGTATTAATATATTTTTTGAAGCGGCACAGTGGTGCAGCTCAAAGATGGTTCTGTTGAAAGCCTGTAATATCTTGCTGCAAACAAAAGAAAATTTATTTAAACATTGGATTGTTTCAGACCCTCTGTGCCTGTAAAAGCTGTTGAAAATCTTAAGCCATAATTTGCGAGAGTGTTCCTTCTCTAGAGATATAGCAAGAGTATGGCAAAAGCCTCCCTCAAAATTGTCATAAAAACCAAAAAATAAAATGGGTGTGGGCATAAAGATTCGTGGTTGACTGTCGTGGGTGAAGCAATTGCTTGCAAGCTGTTGATAATAGCTGGGTTTGTTGATCTTTCAGCAATTACCATCTGCATAATTCGAAAGAAATTCTTTAGAGATTAATTGTACATGCACAGAAGAAAGGCTGGATTTTGGTGGCAGGGAACACACGTTTAGAGAGAAAGCAAATCAAAGCGGCGCAGTACTTGGGCAAGGACAAAAAGCAGGTACCCAGTAGTAGGTGGAGCAAAGTTGTGGGTGGTATCTGCTTGACGAAAGCCGTGTTCGAACATCCCAAAGCTTTCCATGGAAGGGACGATAGGGAAAGCATGGGCTCGTCTAATGTTGTATATTGCGCGTACGGTACGAGTCTCTTAAAAGCAAGTTTAGGGTCCCACAAAAGGTCGCTCGCCACCCTAATGGTCTGGCTGTCCGCCGCGTGGATCCCTCCACAAGAACTCCAATTTTTTTTTTTTTTTTGTTTACGTAATATATATTTTCTCGGGAAAGTCGATTCGGTTCGTATCTATTCGATGTGCCTGCTCGCGGTGTCTACAAGAATCTCCAAAAGCGAGCGGAGAGGGAAAAAACAAAAGTTGAAAATTTAAAGTTATTATTACTTTAATTTCAAACAGAGGAAAAGGGAAGAAAAATAAATATTGGATTTGGATTTTGGTTTTGCTTCGATTCTCTCTCTTCGTCTCTGTCCAATGACTACTAAGTTTGCGCTTTCTGTTTCTAGATCAACCGAGGGTTTGCTCTGATCGACCCGATCCATCCCTCTCGTTGAGTCATTGTGCGTTGCTGTAAGTTCCTCTTCTTCTTTATATATAAATATATATATATATATATATATATTTAATTCCTTGTCAAGTAGGTGCTTAATTAATTAATCGTATTCTTATTGATTTTATACGAATTTTCCCATTTTTTTTATTATTTCCTTTCGAATTTTCCGTTTGTTTGTGGAGAAACGGAGAGGAAAGAAAGGGAAAGTTTCGAGGCTGACTTCTCTGTTGCTTTGTTTTCCTAAAGCTGCAAAGCTTGCCCTATATACTGTGAGTAACGGTTAGATCCCATTGCTCTAACTTGTGTGATTTTATTAGGGTCGGTTAGGAATTTAGGCATTGGTTTTCTTTGCAATCTAAGCGATCCAAAGTTTAGACCTCATTTTTGTTTTTATTTTTTGCAAGATTCTCACCAACCAAAAGGAGCACTTGTGTTTTAAGGTTGACATAGTTTTCGTATGTGGTTGAAAATAATGCACCATTCTCGTATGCTGTGAAACTATTAGATATATCCTGTAACGCCACTGAAGCTGTGAACACTATTAGCTTTTATGTTTAAGAATTTATAACTTATAAATTGATTATTGGCCATAAATTTCAACTGCAAAGAAATTTGCAACTAAGGTGAATCATTTGTCACTGAAAGTTATTACTGGCGTAACTCAAGTATTCTACAGGTATGTGGATGTCAGCTTGGGCTCCAAATGCTTATTGACACATTGGATTTCATGGTTACCACCATTGGGATTGACAGCAGGTGCTTTGGAGGAATCCGTGCCTGAGAAAAGCACCCCTTGTTTGAACACTATCTTTGCTTTGAGTAGCATATTTTCACCACGTTGTTAGACTCTTTATGGCACAATCAGTTAATTGGTAGGACAGTGAATCTGGTGTGGAAGCTGGTTCAAGTTTGGTGCTCATGATGGCACTCTATTGGCCGAAATATAAATAGGTTGTTATAGTGATTCAGTTGGTTTTTTATTTGGTGGAGAAATGGATGAATTCAGAGATGTTGAGATGTTGCTTCCCATTTGGAACAACAAGAATCCAACGGATCGGCTATTCATTATATCTTTTTTTATTGCTGCCCTAGTTGGAATTTTGACAATTGCCTATACGGCCTTTCAGTGGAGGAGAAACATCAATCTAAGTTGGATGAAAGCCATAGCCAGGTCAAAGAAAAATCCAAAGGCAAGGCACAAAGTGCCTGTAACTCCTCATGCTTGGATTCTAGAATCTGTATCTCGTGGAAAAAATTTAAGTTGTTGTGTCTGCTTGAAGTCCACATACCCTTCTCAAACTCTGGGGCCTATGGCAACTTCAGACAGTTTTATTCACCGTTGTGACATTTGTGGTGTGGCAGCACATTTAAGCTGCTCCTCCAGTGCGCCTAAGGATTGTAAATGTGTATCTATGATTGGATATGAGCGTGTGATGCACCAGTGGGCTGTTCGTTGGGCAGAGATTACAGATCAGCCTGATGGAGCTGCCTTTTGTAGCTACTGTGAGGAACCATGTAGTGGGTCTTTCCTTGGTGGATCCCCTATATGGTGTTGCATGTGGTGTCAAAGACTGGTACATGTAGATTGCCACAGTAATATGTCATCGAATGAAAATGGTGATGTATGTGATTTAGGGCCATTCAGAAGGTTGATTCTATCACCACTTTATGTTAAGAAGCTAAACCAGACATCTGCAGGTGGCTTTTTAAGCACACTTACTCATGGAGCCAATGAGATAGCATCTTCAGTGCGTGCAACTATACGGAGTCAGAGCAAGAAGTACAAGCATGGAAATGAATCCTCTGTTGAAACTGGAAATAGTGGTAGTACTGGGGACGTTTCCACAGAAAGCACTGCCGATACTCATCAAACAATTGATGGTTCTCATGCAATGGATGAAAATGGTGATGCTAGCACGAATGTGGAGGTTCAACACCAAAATGGTCATGTAGATAATAAACTGGATTCAAAGCCCAGTTACAAAAGAAGTTCTTCAATCAATCAGAAGGATGAGTCTCAGGTATTAAGGATGAAACAGAGGTATGAGTTGATTGATTTGCCTCCAGATGCAAGGCCGTTGTTAGTTTTCATCAACAAGAAGAGTGGGGCTCAGCATGGGGATTCACTTGCACGACGATTAAATATGCTTTTGAATCCTGTTCAGGTTTATTTTCTCAATCACACTGTCTCTCAGATCCTTACTGAACAAGTAGAACTGGAAGTATCACCTTAATGCTTTTGGAACAACTTTTCTCCTGAGATTTTGGCCAAGATCGAGCTTTTTGAGAAACATTATGAATGAGTCTCTGTGGACTCTGTTTTTTCTTAGTGGTAGTATTTTGTTAGACACAGAAAATGATGCGCAATGTAGTTTATTGAATAATTAATATGCAGCATATCGATGTTAAAGCTATTATTAAGTATATAAACCTTTGAAATTATTCATTTTTGTTAAAATAATGGGATTTAACAGAGAAGAAAAACCTCGGCGTATGATGTATGAACATTGGACAACATTCCACATCTGAGGTGGTGTGAACTGTGACATGACTTTAACCTGCATTATCATACGAGGGTGTACACTTTGATATTACCAGGGGGAAAATAGCTGCTAGTTTGGTCAAAATCCTCACATATGGTATCAATTGATTGGAATCATGAAAGCTAAAGCACTTATATGCTATCATCTGGGTGAAATCGCTTTTTTTAGTGAGTGAGTGGAAATTGAATGATTCATTATATGGTTAGCTTCTTTGGTGTTGCATAAATCGATCAACTTGGACTATTCAGGATACACTTTTGTGGCCCCCTAACAAAACTTTGATGTGTTTTCACTTTGTAATTTTATTGTTATAATTGTTAATTTTTTTAATCAATTGATTTTTATCATCATTGTTGTTGGTACACATTCTTTTAGGTTTTTGAGTTGAGCTCAACAGAGGGTCCAGAGGTGGGTCTTTATTTATTCAGAAAGGTGCCTCACTTTAGAGTTCTTATATGCGGGGGAGACGGTACTGTTGGTTGGGTGTTGAATACCATAGACAAGCAAAATTTTGTTTCTCCTCCTCCGGTTGCGATTCTTCCTGCTGGGACTGGAAATGATCTGGCCAGAGTCCTTTCTTGGGGAGGTGGTTTGGGCACAGTGGAGAGGCAAGGAGGCCTTTGTACTGTGTTAAACCACATAGAACACGCTGCAGTAACTATTCTAGACCGTTGGAAGGTAGCAATTTTAAATAAAGAAGGAAAGCAGCTCCCACCAAAATTTATGAACAACTATCTTGGTATGTTAGGCTTTTTTATTTATATAGTTTTTTTCAGTTACCTAGCATACTTGTCATTAGAGATAAGTGTCCCCTTGGAACGGATGATAAATGTTTGGTTCAGAAATGTTGTATACCTGATTTAGGCATTTGAAGTTCAACATTTTACTTGAATTTATAGACTGTCAGCTTGAGATTTGGCAAGTATCAAATTAATTTGCTCGACTCACTTCTTTGATCCTGCCAACTGCTGGTTTCTGAGGTCATTTTGTTGGGTTGGGTAAAAAATCTATCAGCTTTAATCTAAATGCTTAAAAGGAAAAATAAATGATGGAACAAATACCATGAGCTTTCTTTGTTTTCATTATGGATTTGTAATTGTTGTATTTCTGGGTTTACATGATCTACCGTTAGTTGCAAACTTAATCATGTTATCTTGCTACTTATAGTTTTGTTGATTTCTGTAAACTGACTTATTAAATTGAACTCACTATATTGGTTGATTGATGGGTAAATTTTGGCGTATGATTCATGGGTGGGTCCATTGACATTTAGCTCTACTCCCTGCATGAGTATACAGCTATATTTTCCCATCTATGGAGAACTCAGTGTACTATCATGGATATTCTCATGCATTTGGTGACCAATCTGTGCAAGCATTATTTACAGGTGTTGGGTGTGACGCAAAGGTTGCTCTGGACATTCATAATCTGCGGGAGGAAAATCCAGAGAAGTTCTATAACCAGGTAAGTTCAATTTGAAGTACAATAAGTCTTTAATGCTTAGTATTTGATCTTTTCATTTTCATATACTATAATTATATAGTATAGGTTAGGTTTGGATCGACAAACACTCTCAACCTATCTCATCTCATCTCATCATATCATTACAACTTTCACAAAATCCCACATAAAATACAATAAACAATTCAACTTTTTCAAATCCCAAAACAATAATAATATTAAAAAATAATATTCTAACAATATTTTATTTAACTTTTAACTTTCATCTCAACCAATCTCATCTCAACTCAACTCAACTTACTATCCAAACCTAACTAGTTCTCTTAAAATTGAGTCTAGAATACCTTGTGTAGGGAAAGGAATGTACTTCTCTGGTTTTAAGCGTGCGAGATATATTATTACATTCAATAACTTTCCTAAATAAGTAATTCTTGCAAGCTTCTTTGAAATTTCATTCCTTACATGTAACAAGAATCTTTTGGCTTTAGTGCAACCAATATATCAAATTATTTGGAGAATATAAGCGCATTAGGCTAGTAGCTATATCCTCTGCATAATACTTGATTTCAGATTTTCAAAGCATCTAAGTTCTTTAATCTTTTATAATTTTCATGAACTCTTTCTTGTTCCCCAAAATAAAGGAAGGAAGAAAGAAATGAAAGAAGAAAGAAAGAGAAAGAGAAATTACAAAGTTTTGTTTTTGATGCATTATCGAAGTCTGTACGTGATTAGTATTAGGAGAATGGGGTGAAGAGCAGTGCAGTTTCCAGCGTACCTGGTTCATGAAATTGCAAGGACTCAAGTCTATAGATTCTGTACATTCTTAGAAAGAAGGGAAAAAAAGTCACTTTTTTATGCTAAAAAAAGAAATATACACACACTTTATCCAGGATAGACCACTGTCTTACTATAGTTCCCTTTTATTTTAGTTTTTGACTTTTTTTACTCAGAAGATTCTGCTTGATTGTGCTTTTTTTTTCTTTTTTATATTCTTGAAATTATTGTTTGGTCTTCAGGTTATTTTATCCAAGTGTAATTCTTATTCCCAATGTGCAGTTTATGAATAAAGTTCTTTATGCAAGAGAGGGCGCTAAGAGTATAATGGATAGGACATTTGCTGATTTTCCTTTTGAAGTTCGTGTTGAAGTGGATGGGGTTGAGGTTGAAGTTCCTGAGGTGGGTTAGAATGATTTTTGTGTTGAACTGTTTAAGAACTCGTCACCATGCTGATTGGGCTTTAGGCTTTTGGATAAGCTTTGGCATCATAAATGAAATCCAAATATTTATGGATTTTTAAATCTGGGGTGCTGTCAACTAATGATATTCAACTGAAATGGCATCTCCTCACACGGCGTGGTTGTTGGTTCATGAAGTAAATGACCTGCGAGGGTGCATGGATTACTTGTCAACCAAGAAAATGCTGGATATTTTGAGTCTGTAAATTTATCTTTAGGTGCAATCGTAATAATTTCTGTGAATTACTCTGTTAGCTCTTTTTTTTTTGTAGTTTTTCCTCTGCTTATGAATAAATAACTTTGGTATTTCTATGATTGTCACAATTGGTTGATAAAAATGATCAGACATTGGAGCATATGCTTTTTGTTCTCCACCTTCTTTGTTAGCATATTTCACTTTTTCCTGTCCATTTTACTTGTTTTCTTTTCATCCTTTCTTTTATCCTTGTAGCCACCAACCCTGAGTTATCCTTAAGCTTCCGTGATTGGTGCGAAAATATACCCATTTAAATAATTTTCAATCCTGAGTAGTGAGTATGGACTGGAAGTCTAAAATCTTCCCACAGCTCCTGTGTTTAATTATATGATTGGGTTTGAATCTTTGCAGGATGCAGAAGGTGTACTTGTTGCCAACATTGGGAGCTACATGGGTGGTGTAGATCTATGGCAAAATGAGGATGAAAGTTATGATAATTTTGATCCACAATCTATGCATGATAAGATACTTGAGGTTGTGAGCATATCGGGGACATGGCACCTGGGGAAGCTTCAGGTAAACTGGTTTCTTATATTTACACGTTTATTTGACCTGTTTTGGAGCGTTTTGAATAAGTTCTATTACCTACTGTAAAAGATTGAGCATGCATTTGATTTATTGTTGTCAAATCGAGTTTTTTTTTTTAATTAAAGGAACATGTTAACCTTTCCGTCTCCTAGCTCTGATAAAACATGAGGATTTAATTGGGAATTTGAGTAAAGTTTAATGACTTCACGACAGCACTCTTCATCCTGCTAAGAAGATATAAAGAATCTGGTTTTTTAATATTTAACCTGGAGGTGGAGCCATTGTCCTTTTTGGCAGAGTAGGAGATTACCCAATTGCCCTTGCACCTTCTACGTTTCATTTTCCAATATAGCTCGATGTTCCATACACAAACATTACTTAATTTGATCATATGAAATGAGTTTGACTTGGATCCAAGTTCTTGAGAAAACAACTGGGGCTGCATTTTTAGATTTATATCTTGTGAAATGCCTCTGAACTGGTTATTTGTCTGGGAACAGGTTGGGCTTTCTCGTGCTCGAAGACTTGCACAAGGGCAAACAATTAAGATACAGCTCTTAGCTGGATTACCTGTTCAAATTGATGGGGAGCCTTGGTCTCAGAATCCTTGTACATTGGTAATATCTCATCATGGCCAGGTCTGTCTCTCTCTCTCTGTCTCTCTCATATGCACGCAGACCTTATTCCATTAGATAGTTTCAGATTATAATTTGCAATTATTCAATCTTCATAATCTGCTCTTTATTTCTGATAATCATTAATTAAAATCACAGAGATCCTTAAAATCTTTTATGAAACATTTTTCCACAATTGTTTTCAATGATCTATTAAAATAATTTACAGGTCATTATAACAAAAGAAAAAAAATGAACGAAATGTTTTAGTTATTAGAGTTTCTTCTTCTACACTGAATATTATTCTTTCAGATTTTGCTCCAAATCTATTTGAAATTTGTCAATTTTGCAAGATCTGTCATCTTTTTTACTTTCCCAGTATTTCTTTGATCTGATGCCCAAATCATGTCTTGGTATATAATTTTTCAAATAATATTTGCTCAAAAACTTTGCTTGTCCGTACTCAAAAACTATTTGGCTGTTTTACTAATTACTTTGGACTCTGCAGGCCTTCATGTTGAAGAGGGTGGCTGAGGAACCTCTTGGTCATGCGGCTGCCATTATCACCGATGTGCTCGAGAATGCTGAGACAAATCACATAATTAATGCCTCGCAGAAGCGAGCTCTCCTACAAGAAATGGCGCTGAGGCTGTCCTAGAGTTTTTTTCTTGCTAGGTCCCCCCAGTAAGTAATTAGGGTTTTGATTTGAGTGCTTATTGTTAATTAAGGTGTGTTGCATGTTTTGTGTAACCGCTTATATCTGTTTTGCCGATGCTATAGCTTGTGGTTATGAAATTGCTACTTCTACACGAGGCATGCTGTAAATGAACCTTTGTTTAGCATCAATAGAAGGAAGGAAGCCCTTATAATTCTCTCCTCAAGATTTTTGTGCTTGACCAGGATGAGATGCGAACTAACATCCAATGCTCTGTACTCTTCTGGCTTCAACTGTTTTGAGAGATGGGAAGGCAATTCATTATTGGGTCGAGAAATAAAGGCATTAACGCAATTTGGCTGTAAGAAAGCATGTTTTATGCTTGAATGGAAATATGGTAATAGGGTAGGGAGAAATTCTACTTCTTTAGGGTTATTATATGGATGGATATATGTACTTTGTTCTCATGTGTATATTTCAAAGCCTTATTCATATGACTAGAAAAGCCTCTGAAGTGGGTAATATGGAGGAAAGGGAAATCCCAGACAGCCGTGGTCGTGTATGATTTGGATGGGGTCGAGGGAGAGCAAACCTCGGATGGGTTGGGTGAGGTGCAAGCAAATCCTCTGGTCGGTGAAGATGTATATTGTGAAGCACCTACGCCAGTGAACTCGCTGCACCCAAGAAAGCAACATCCAGGAGATTTAACTTTGTGTGGGAATGTTATGTGATGGTTTTGGGGATCAATTTATAGATCTCCTTGCAGCTATAGAGGCTGGATAGACTCACTCTAGCTCATCAAATGAGATCAATTCAGCAAATAAGAGATCTAGAGAATTAAAAAGGCTCAACTGGACAGTCAACCATGGAGTAGAAGAGGAGTTCTAACTGTGGAAGATCTGTTTTATGGAATGTGAGGTGCCCTGAATGAGAAGGAAAAGTGTTTCAAAATTAGAAACCAGTTACCTAGTTGGAGAGTAGACATCGTTTGTCTACAAGAAAAGTCGTTTATTTACAAGAAAAGAAATTGGAATTTATCCTCATAAGCGCTATTAGGAGCTTGTGGTGTTGTTAGCAAGTAGGGTGGCATTATTTATCATCCGAGGAATTATCGGGAGGCATCTTAGTGACGTAAGATAAAAGAATAGTAAAAAAGTTAGAAGATTGTATGAGGATTATAATGTTGCTTGCTCGTTCAAGAATGTTGTGTATGGACATTAGTGGGCCTAGAGCTGTTCATGAACCAGTATATTCAATAGTCCGCTCGATATTCGTCTGGTTAAACTCGAATCGAACTTGACTCGTGACAAAAAAAAAAACCTCATATGTGAAAGTAAATACCCGTTCGATTAGTAAATGACACATACCTGACAAAACTTGACTCGACTCAACTAAGACTAGTTAAAGTCTGCTCGTTTATATCCGAGTTGACTCGTTAGCCTGACTCGATTAAAGTTAATTCATATATTGATAAATATATACATACACCTATGTATATATACATAAACACACACATATATGTATTAGCTAATAATATAAGCATAACACTTTTATAATTAAATATATAATATGTAACTTAATTACTTATGTCTATATATTGAATATATTTTATAGTTATATTTTATAATTTGTATAATAATTAGTCGATAAGATTTAATAATTTTATATACTAGTATGTGGGAATCATATGTGAAATACATATATGCTATCATATTATGTGCATGTATTAATAATTTCTGTAGGTATATAATATATTGTTATTATGGATAAATATCAACTAATTTGATATTAATTATCTCTAAATTTTTAAAATTTTATAATTCAATAGAGGTTGTATTTGTTAATTGTACGAATTCAATATTATATTTTTAATTTTTATCTATCTAATTTATTAATTATTAAACATTATTCAAAACATTAAAAAATAAACAATTTGAGCCAAGCTCAGCTCGACTCGAGCTCCTTTTTGGGACGAGATCGAGTTGGGAATTTATCTTACCAAGTCAAACTTGAACAAAGAATAAATACAAATCTCGAATTCGGACTTGAGCTCGAGCTCAAGTATTTTGAGTCGAGCCGAGCTCGACAATCCAAAGATCGACTTGGCTTGGTTCGATTACAACCCTAAGTGAGCTTTCGCCGGGCTTTATGGTCCAAAATTAGATCATGCAAGAAGTTTACTATGGGACGAATTGGTTGGCCTAAGTAGCATATGGGTCTTACCTTGGTGTATCAATGACGTCTTTAACGTTACTTGATTCTCGAATGAATGATTGGGCAGCTCTAGCTTCAACCCACCAATGGGAGAATTCTCTAACTTCATTTCTGAACAAGATTTACTAGATATTCCTCTTGCAAGGAGCACTTACACTTGGTCAAGCAACTGAAAACACCCATCTTTTGGTTAAGGCTCGATAGATTCTTAGTATCACCTAAATGAGCAACACATCATTTGGAACTTATTCATAAGAGACTTCACAGGTTGCTCAATTTCTCATCGTCCTTGATTGTGTAGGTATTCACGGTAGCCCAAGATACTTCAAGTTCGAGAACATATGGTTAAAATCATATGGGTTTCTCAATAAAGTCTGGCAATGGTGGTCTTCTTATCAATTTCATTGCACTCCAAGTTACATCATGCCATGTAAATTGAAGTATCTGAAGAAAGATTTGAAGGCATGGAATGAGCAAGTATTTGGTAATGTGGAAGATCAAAAGTAGTCTCTTTAAGGAACTCAAACGATTAGAGGGAGTAGAGGAAGATAGGGCAATTTGAACTGGAGAGGGCTTGTAAAATTCAAGTGACTACGAACCTCAAAAGGGTCTCTTTACCAGAAGAAATACTTGGATAAGTCAAGAACACTTTGGTTGAAGGAAGGGGATAAATGCACCAAAATTTTCCACCGGGTGGCTAACTTGCATAGGAGGAACATTGTCATAGAGACGTTGATGGTTGATGGAGCAGCTTCTTCTAGCCAAATCAAGGTCACATATTACATTGTCAACTATTACAAGAGTTTGCTTTCTGAACAATTCTCTTGGAGGCCGAGACTAGATGGGCTTCACTTTGACGCTTGACTCACAAGTAGTAGGACACAACTTGAGAGACCTTTTGAAGAAACAGAAATCAGAAAAGCGTTACGAAGCTTGGTGGGTGACAAAGCTTCAGGTCCAAATGGATTTTCTATAGCTTTTTTTCAAACTTGTTAGGAAGTGGCCAAAGAAGATATAATGGGGGCCTTCCATGAGTTTCATGAAAATGGTAGTTTTTTTTAAATAAATAAATAAATAAAAGGACGACACCTCCATTTATTAATAAAAACCATCACTCGGGCGGAGGAACAATCATAATTACAACAATAATCCCAACCAAAGTCCCAACCAAAACAAAAAAATATCACCTAACGTCTAACATAAGAAATATCCAATCTATCCGTACGAATAAGACCCCTAAGCCTCCCCGAACCAAACTCCTCCCCAAAGAAATCCCAAGTCCTTATATTAGCCCCATGTTTAGCTAACAAATCTGTCACCATGTTTGCTTCTCTAAACACATGCCTAAACTGAATGTTAAGAGAAGAAATAATAGACTGGGCTTCTTCCCAAAAATTTCATAAATACCAATATTTAGAAGCCCCCGATATAAACCAACCCACCACAACACTGAGTCCGACTCAACCAAAAAACACCTCAAACCCAACTGTTGACATAAATGAAGACCATCAATAAAGGCTCGACATTCAACAATTGTGTTGGTAGCTAGTCCATAGCAATGAGCAAAACCCCCAAATACATGACCCTGCGCATTCCAAACAATACCTTCCCCGCCAGACATCCCTAGGTTACCAAGCGAACCACCATCAACATTGAGTTTAGCCAACCTCACTGCCAGCAGAGACCAAGCAATCAGTTTCAGCACTTGCATTGCAACAGGCATAACTAGACAGTTCAGTTCCCTCAACACCCACAAGTCATGCGACCCCATAGATTTGAACTTCCGCATGGAATCTGAGATGTCCAGAATAAATCCTTTAACCATCCGTATAATACCCTTCCATTCATATTTCACATCTTCCATGCGTGCCACACAATGAGCTCTCCAAAGAGTCCAAGAAATAAGAATAGGAATTATACCACGAAGCCAACGAACTTGCGAGGAAGAAGAAGCACGACACCACCAAACATTTAATACCTTAGTCCACACCCGAGTTCATGCTAATAGAATGCCAAAAATTGCCGCAAAAAAATCTCAAACCTTCATCGGCCCCTCCCCATCACAAAGCACATGGTCCATAGACTCCACCTTGTTTGACACACAACAATGATACTTAGAAACAACAGGAATGTCAAGCTGTTTAACGGTTTCATCTATTAGAATGGCATTTTGACGTGCTCACCAACATAAAAAAGACATCTTCTTTGGCACATGATCTTACCATAGCCACTTCTTCCAAAGACAAACATTACCATGGGACCATATAAGCTTCCAGGCCGCCTTTGTAGAAAAACCCCATCCACCGTGTGCTTCTAAACCAAGACATCATCCCCCTCTCTAACACACACCCTCGTTTGGATAATTTTATGAATTTTATGAACAATATTCTCATCAACCAGTTGCCGAAGCCAAGCAAAATTCCAAACCGCTCCATCACATAAATTTCGAACCTGCAACTTGGAATCGCCTACTTTTGGTAACCGATCTGTAATAGGCCCATCCCCAAGCCAATTATCATACTAAAAATTCAAGGAACCCTCTCGGACCAGCCATATCGAATGCCGTAACATCAAAGGTAAAACCTGCAAAACTCCTTTCCAGAAACAGGATCCCCTTGATACCGCCACAATTGAAACAATATGATCATTCCCCACATATTTTGAAGAGAAAGATCCCGAATCCCCAAGCCTTCCTCCTCAACAGGCAAACAAATACTACACCAGGAAATCCATTTACGTTTCTTAATCTTCACACTCGATTCCCAAAGGAAATTAGAAAAAATTAACTTGAGCTTTGCAAAAACTCCTTTGGGCAAATTCATCACAGACAACAAATGAATTGGCATGCTATTAAGCACATGTTTAATAAGAATAATCTTACCTCCAAACGAGAGCAACTTGCTCTTCTAACCAGCCTACTTCTTTTGCACTCTCGCCAACAAAGGGTCAAACATGCGCAAAGTCATCCTCCCTACGTGCAGCGGCATACCCAAATAAACACAAGGCCAAACACCTTCCACAAATCCAGAAATATGCTTTAGTTGTGCCTTCGGATCAAAAGAAATATTTGGGGAGAAAAAAATAGAAGACTTATTCAAAATCACAAGTTGTCCCGATAAGCTTTCATATTTACGAATCACTCCCATCAAATTCCAAATAGAAGCCTTCCCACCATTTGCAAAAATCAAAAGATCATCAACATACAACAAATGAGAAAGCCAAACACCCCCATTTGGATTAAAATACTTAACTTTCCCCATAAGAAATTCTTTATGAAGCATCCAGGATAGCAACTCTTCCGACAAAATAAAAAAATACGGCGAGAGAGGGTCCCCTTGACGAAGCCCACGAGAAGGCTTAAAAAAACCTCTTGCAACTACCATTCAATATAACTGAAAAAACGGGAGAAGAATGGAGTTAAAAATCAAAGACCGCCACTTCTCCAAGAAACCCAACCTGCGTAAGACTTCCATAAAAAATCTCCAATTCACTTAGTCATAAGTTTTAGCCATATCAATTTTCAACATGCATTACCCCTTCTAGTCTTCCGATTCATGCCATGAAAAAACTTCGCTCGCGAATAAAAGCAGCCTGCTCCAGTGAAATAATACCCTAATAATCAGTACCAATCTAAAAACCATTAGTTTAGCCATGATTTTATAGACTACCAAACACAAACTAATAGGTCGAAGTTGGCCAAAACCTTTCGGTGCATCAACCTTCGGAATCAAAACAATGTTAGTGGCCCCAAAACATGTAGACAACGAAATACCTTCTAAAAAAGCCCTTACCATATCAAGAAGATCCTGCTTCACAACATTCCAAGCAAGGATGAAAAAACTTGCCGTAAACCCGTCAGGCCCTGGGCTGATATCCTACGAAATAGATCACAATGTTGCTTTAACTTCATCCAACAATGGCGGAGCACGCAACATGTCATTCTCAAGCTCGAAAACTACAAGTGTAAGTAAACCGAAAGTCTCCTCATCCGCTTTGACTGAAGACGCTGATAATAAATCTTCAAAAAGCTATATCGCAGCTTCATGAACTTCTTCCGCTGAATCTAAAAAATTCCCACCACTAAGTTCCATACGTTCAATTATCTTATTCTTTTTTTTTAACTCACAAGGAAGCATGAAAGAAAGTCGAGTTCAATTCACCCTCTAATAACCACTTGATGCAGGATTTTTGACACCCTAAAATCTCCTCACGGTGAAGCCATTAAAGATGTCGCTCCTTACATGGCAACAACTCTCTTTCTCGATCCTGAGAAAAATCAGCACTTACTAAATCTTCCAATTCCATCATCCTTACTTCAATACCTTAAATTTCCAACTCAACTCGCACAAACGAGTCAATATTCCACTTCCTCAAAGCCTTCTTTAAACATTTCAGCTTATGACTCACCCTTACCAAAGCACACCCCTCCACCACTTGATTCCAGTACTCCTTTACCAACGGTAAAAAACCTCATGGGTCCCGCACATACGTTGAAATCAAAAATACTTAACCCCACTTTTCCTCTCTTTCTCCAACTGAATTAATATAGGGCAATGATCTGAAGAAGTCCTTGGAAGATACTCCATATGAGTATCCTCAAAGAAATTAAGAAAAGACGAACTCACCAATACCCTATCCAACCTCACCCAAATCCGCCTCCCCCCTAGCCTTCTATTACACCAAAAGAATTTTTGCCCAACAAAAAGAAGCTCAATAAAACCACACTCTTGGATACAAGAATTAAAATCCTCTTTAGCCCAAGAAGCTCTCAACAAACCCTCCACCTTTTCCACATCACAACGCACAATATTAAAATCTCCACCAACAAAACACGACCAATTACCCACATCTAGAGCACACAAATAATCCCAAAGCTCTCTTCTATTTCTCTGAAAATAGCTTGCATACACAACAAATACCAAGACCCGCATGGCAAACCAGACAAGGTTTGATCCGACATGGAAATCAACTAAAACTCCAATCCAGCTTCCCAAAACAACCATATTTTACCCCATACTTCAGCATTATTAAGAAATCTAGTAGGTTCATCCACCTAGCCCATCGCCGACATTTTTTAGCAAAAAGAAAAGGTTCTACAAGCATCACCACAGATGGACTATTTTTCTTCAAAATGTGCCGAAGCCTACTCTTCGACGAAAGAATTTTCCTAATATTCCATATAAGAATATGCATAATAAATTAAATAAATCTTTTGGACCGAGTCTTCCTTTCTAGCACAACCATCGGGTCTTTCTTTTTCACACCCCCCCCCCACCTTAATTTCTTCAAAGGAACATTCAGCTCTGAATCCGAATCAAAACACTTATTCGCCAACTCCTCAAGTTCCTCATCTGATTCTTCGTCAGACAGAGAACACCACTTGTTAAGACCACCATCTTCATGCATTGCCCCCACATTTGCCAACCGAGAAAGCTCTAATTCAAGAGCTTCATCCACCACTTTCGGTGAACTCTTTGGTGACAAAGTTGTCTCCTCCAAACAATCATGTATTGCTTTTGTATCTAATGCCTCCTCATAGATCTCAAACCAACTACCTGATAATTTTAGAGGCAAGTTGGCCTGATTTAAAACTATCCCAGCAACATTATTAGTCCTAGCAACATAATCTCGTCCCCCAACTAACCCATCATCAACACCCACATGCCTCCCCCATCATCTGCCAATGCAAACTATCTTTGATTAAGAATTTCACCTCTTGAATCCACATATAACACATCCAATGATTCCATCTCCACTTCATGCCTTTGATTATTAATAATATTCAGTAATTCCGCCCGACAAGGGGCAGAAGAACTCCCCTTATCAACCTTCACCTCATTCGACGGTTCTCGTTGGTTTTTAATACCCACTACCTTCCATACCTTCTTAGCCTTATTTCGACCCCCTCCTCTTCCACACTAATCACATGCCCATGCTTCTCAGTTCGATCTCAATGGCCACACTTACTCTCCTAATGACCCTGTTTCTGACACAATGAAAAAATAAAGAAAGTGACTCAAAAATTACCTCCTGATAATGACTATTCATAAGTCTCGGCGCACCCAACTAAAAATAATGTTTCAACGGCTTAGAAACATCTAATTCAACACAAGTTTGTGCCGCTTCTGATCGAGTCAAACACGTTGTTGCATTGTCTCGCTTCAAATATCGCCCAAAAGCCCCACCAATAGTCCTCAACATCAACTCATGAAAATAATTCGGTGGAAGACCCGGAAAAGATAGCCAAACTGGAACCAAAGGGGAATCTTCCTCTTCAACAAATTCCGACGTCCAAAGAAACACCCGATAAGGAACCCCCGCAATATCCGAATTACCTCAAGCCATGACACAAATAAAATCCTCTTCATTGGATAATCGGACGAGAATATTGCGAGGGCTCTTCAGCTAACTGACTACAGCATAGATCGTGATCCCCATCGATTTTTTGTGAAACCGTGCACATGATCTAGAGAAGATCTTCTTCGCAAGAATTTCAACACCCCTGAGAAGCAAACAGTTTTGTCGGCTGTTTGATCTCTGCTTTGGAAAAGAGAAAAAAACATCTCGACATCCGAAAATTATGATTCCTTAAGCAGAATTTCAAGCTCAGGCAACACTTGAGGCTGAGCCACCACAATATCTGCAAAACCCGTTCCATAAGAAGCCCTAGACACATCCCTCCAACCGTCCCTCCAAACTCACCGTCGTCCGCTGACCAAAACCCCCTGTAGCACCACCTTGCCCCACCAGCAAAGCCATAGGGCCTACGACCTAGGCCATGCAACAACCCGAATCGCCTTCCAAATCCAAGAGAGAAAATTTAGGGTGCCACGTCAGCACAAAAAAAAAAAGATGAATGGACTTAGGGCAAGTTTAGGGCCTTAGATGAAAATGGTAGGTTTGAAAAAAGTCTCAATGTAAAATTTGTTACTCTTATTCCAAAAAAACCTGGCATTGTAAATTTCAAAGATTATTACCCTATTAGCTTGGTGAACAGAATTTACAAGACGTTTTTGAATGTTTTAGCGAATAGATTCAACATGGTGGTTGAGAAGTTAATATCAAAACCTCAAAATGCCTTTGTCCGAGATAGACAAACTCTTGATTCGGTGCTTATTTCCAATGAATGCTTGGATAGTAGTAGACTGAAGTCCAGAGTGCTGGGCTCTTGTGTAAGTTGAAGGCTTATAACCGAGTCAATTGGAGAGTTTTGCTTTACATGCTCGAGAGATGTGGCTTTGGATCAAAATGGTGTTCTTGGATCAAACAGTGTATCTCCATTGTCTATTTTTCTGTCTTGGTGAATGGCACATCAAAAGGATTTTTTGAAAAACTCACAAGGCTTGAGACAAGGTAATCCTCTATCTCTGTCATTCTTTGTTTTTGAAATGGAAGATTTTTGCAAGAGGATTTCAGGTGTCGTGAAGAGCAAGTTCTTATTCAGATTCTTAATGAGGGAGGCAAATTTTGTCTCACTTTACATATCTCATATTTTATTTGCCGATGATTCCCTAATCTTTTGTGGAGAGCTTTGAGAGCACTCCTTTTATGCTTTGAAGTTGTTTCGGTGTTGAATGTGAACTTGGCGAAATCACAAGTAGTCTCAGTAGAGGATGTTCTGAATGTGGAGAGCATGGCTTACATTTTGGAATGTAAGATATCTCAACTGCCTATGAAATATTTAGGCCTTTCTTTGGCTGTCCCATTCAAATCAAAATCTATTTAGGATGAAATACTAGAGAAAATGGAACGAAAATTGGCTAATTGAAAGATGATGTATCTTTCCAGAGGCAGTAGGGTCGCTTTAATCAAAAGTAGTACCATTTCCAACTTGTCAACCTATTTTGTATCATTATTTCCACTTCCCCACAAGGTGCCTCATTGCATGGAGAAACCTCAACATGATTTCTTGTGGGGGATGAACAATGAGTTTAAATTCTATTTGATAAAATGGACAACGGTATGCTCCTCTAACCCGAAAGGAGAATTGGAAATTCAAAACTTGCAATCTTTTAACAAGGTTTTGCTTGGCAAATGTCTAGGGAGATACCACAATGAACGAGGAGCATTATGGAGAGCTGTCGTAGAATCGAAATATGGTGAACCATGGAGGGGTAGTGTTGAATGAGATAAGTGGGCCATATGAGGTGGGACTAGGGAAAGACATAAGAAGAGGATGAGACACATATTCAAGAATTATCCATTTTGAAGAGTGATGGGTCCAAAATCAAATTTTGGCACAACGTATGGTGTGACGATAGAGCACTCAGGGAAGCTTATCTTGAATTATATGGCATAGCAAGAATAAAAGAAGCCTTAATTGCGGACCTCTTAATCCTATCTAATGGTACTCCCCAATAGAATGTTACATTCTTTAGAAATGCACATGATTGTGAAGTTGCCACTTTTTCGGAGTTCTATGATCTAGTGTACTCTACCAATATGAAGGGGGAGCTAAAGACAAGATCTTTTGGCGCCCTTCTAAAAAAAGAAAGTTCATAATCTGCTCCTACTATCAAGTCATGACCACGCATAATACAACTGCATTCCCATGAAAGAGTATTTGGAAGACGAAAGCATCCAAGAAGGCCATTTTTTTGTATGGACAACTTCCTTAGGGAATATCCTCACATTTTTTATTTGAAACCCGTTATGTTCTGGCCTAATTTTTCATGCCAAAATAGTAACCAGCACGAGTTAGGTCACTGTTCTGTATCGGGTCAAATTCCGATAATTTCGATTGGTTTCAAACCATTCTTGCTAGATTCCAATATTCCGGTCGGAATAGGTATTTCGGACCGGAATTTGCATGCTTGGAGGTTGAAGACCTAGACACTAGTATGAAAACCAAAGGCACAGAGATAGAGAAAAAGAATTGGCATTAGAACTTGAAGTCTTTGAAAAGAAATACTGGCATCTCCACATGAAGAACTGATAGCTCCATAGAAAGACAAGGCTTAAACCCATTAAAATATAAAATTTTAGAAACTAACTGGTAAACAAATAATTGCAAACCATAGATTTAAAATCTCTCTTATTCTCTCTCTTTAACTTTATGGAGCAACATGTACTTCTACTAATAAAAATAATATCTTTTCATTTTTATTTATTAAAAGTTATATTTATTATGTTCACTTTCAAACTGGTTTGAATATACTTTAGGAATGTTTTAACTCTTTATTGTATTTTTAAAACTCGTAACGATATTTTTAAGATTTAGAATATAGTTATATATATAACTTATTCATATATTGACTATCTCGAAACGGTACACCGAATCATATTGGTACTGAAATATTTCATTTCTGCACCTCAACTGAAACGTTCACCAGAACGAAATTCAAAATTTTGACGAAAAAACCACATCATAGTCATGAACTGGTGTTGTATGTGCAAAAAGAGCAGAGTCTGTAGATCATATATTAGTTCATTGTGAGATTGCGACAATCTTGTGGAATGATTTCTTTGCTCGAATGCGCTTAGCTTGGGTGATGCCGAAAAAGGTAATAACAACCTCCTAGCTTCTTGGCAAGGCATATGGGGCAACTCTCAGATTGTAACAGTATAGAAGATGATCTCAATTTGCCTATGGTAGTGTATTTAGAAGGAGAGGAGATGAATGTAAGCAGTTTTGAATGCCTTTTCATGTCTTCCTTGTATCGTTAAACTCGCATGCATAGGTGACGCTCTTATATATGTCCCACACACGCAGGCCTTTATCTATTTTATGCTCAATAAAATTTTATTTATTGATAAAAAAACAAAACAAAAAAGAAGAAAATTGTCCATACCAAACTTGGTCTCGAGGCACCATGAAGGTGGAATAGTAATTTTATCCTTTGCATAAAATGCTAGCCTATACACAAGTGTCTGCCTGAAAACAAACTCGGACAACATAAACTTATACATGAACAACAAACATATGTATGTACATACACACACACACACACATATATATATACATGCATATATATGTATACATACATACATATATAACATTGCCTAGGTATCAACATGCTATATACATGTAATGATATTCACCATTTTTTTTATCATCATCCTCCCACTATACGATGATGTATATTAAATGATTGGAGTTTATTTGTTATGTATTTGTTGGCTAATCATTTGATCAAGGATGCTGAGATGATGATAATAAAAAGAATGATGATTAGAATTTCTCTGCTAAATCAGCCAAGCTTTGTTTCTTCAATATGCACATTCTTGAGTGGTGATCCATGTTAATTTGACTAACCATTCTTCCTCTACTAATTCCTTAGAAAACCCTGTTTAATTTTCTTCCACAATCGTGATACAAAGCCACCTACAGTACCTGCCCTGTTAGACATCGTGCTTGTCCTTGCATGTGTAGATGGTGAGTACGAAATCATCCGTGGCGACTTTGCACCTTTTTTGTATATGCGAGCAAGATGTTTCTGGCAGAAGGGAGATTTTAAGTGGAACATGTATGGTGGTGAGGAGACATTTGAGCCCTGAATGGCCTTGTTGAGCTGATGGGTCATTGCTCGAAGCTCAAACGAGTCATAGAGGGTGCTGCCGTCCTGGTGGCTAGGGCTCAACCTCTTGATGGTGTTCAATGTTTGGAAATGGGCATGGGTTGGAGGGACCATTGGTAGCTGTTTTTCCACTAGGATCTCCATGGAAGTATCAATGCTAATAATGCATGTAGGTTCGGTTTCAAGCCTCTCCCATATTCTTTACAGCTAATTAAAGACTATCTATTGAAAATTTGAATGGTATGTCTACAAGAATTCTACATGTGGAAATGCCTTGTAAGTAACGTGGTTAGGTGCATGATCTCAACAAGAAACTTGCGTTGTATTCTAAGCTTTGAATGTGTCATCTTTTGCCATTTATTGAGAATCCAACCAATTTGCAGCGATAAATCCATTGTGAGAGCGGTGAGGATCAGAAGGCATTGTCCTCTTTCTAATATTTAAGAATAATGAACGAACACTTTTTTTTGCAACCATAGTTTAGATAGTAATTAAGCAGTTATGTAAAAGATAAAAATACACTTATAACTCCCTTACAACTATTTTACAACTCATTTCATAATAAAATTAATGCAGAAACGTCATTTCATTGAGAGTAGTGCTATATGTACTTATAGTTTTACTTACAAAAATCATTTTATTAATTTTCTTTTGAATTTCAAGTTCATGATTTTCAACGTATCAATAATTAATATGTGGAGAAAGTAAGTTTTTTCTAAATTTTTCTTAAATACATTTAATATTTTCCTTTCATTAAAGTTAAATTTTAATTTTATAAAAGGGCTTTAAGAATGCTATAATGGTCTCACTACAAATGATGCGTTAACACACTGACTTATATGTACCAAAATTTTATTATAATTAGCTAATTGCTATTAAACTATTAAGAGTATTTACATAATTTATATTAGAGAAAAGATACTTACAACCGTGAATTGCGTAACCGCCGCGTAATCGCTTTGAAAAAAATGAATAAAACATGGAACCCACATGAAAAAAATTAATTTTTTAATAGTGGACCCCACTCTTTTTCAAAGCGATTACGCGGCGGTTACGCACTTCACGGTTGTATGTAGAATTACTCATAATAATAGATTACCCAACAAAAAGCTGGATGTTAAACGACCAAACCGGGAGGAAATTAAAAAATTAGAAAAAAAATAGTGAACGAAAATGAAAAATTACTGTTCATCCGATATTCGCAATTATTAAACCAAGGTAGATATATATATTGTAGGAGGACACTACAACCATCGGGAATTCTCTCCACAAGTGTATTTCTTTTTTTTCTTTTTTTTTATGTATTTTTGTAATAATTTTAAATATTTAAAAAAATATTTATAATATTATTAAAAAATATTTTTTAAATCAATAAATAAATAAATAACATCAAGACCTATTATCGGGATCCACTATCGGGACCCTCTATATGGGTGGTGCTACTCCCCATATAGGGAGGCCACGGAAAAGGTAAAAGAAAAATTGTCTTTTTCATTTTTTTGAAACATTTTTTTAAACTCATTAAATATTTTAAAAAAATAAAAATCAGAATTCATTTTAAAATTCTTAACAATTAAGTAAAAATAAATAAAAATAAAAAAATTCAATTGGTGGCCACTGACCACTTTCGGTGGAAAAAGCATTTCCCTTCCTATATAGTATATGAGTAATGAGTCCTACCCTAGGTGCCCTCCATCGGAAACTGTCCACTGCATTTTTTCTTATGACTAATTAATAACTAATTAATAGGTATTTATGAATGGGTGGCTCTATAGCCACTAGCGAGCACCTGCTCCTGCTAGTATATTTTGTATGTTTATATTTTTATTTTTTTTATATGCATTTTTTAATTTTTTTAAATATTTTTTAAATATTATTAAAAAATAATTTTTTAATCACTAACTAAAAAAAATCCAGCAAGAGCCCAGGAAAAAGAGTAGCATTTTCCTTTATGAATTACTCTTTTCATTTTAACATAAGTAGGACTGTAAATAAACTAGTATGTTCGATAGCTCACTCGATACTCGCTCGGTTAAACTCGAATCGAACTCGGCTCGTGAAAATAAAAAAAACTCGTTCGTAAAAGCAGATACCCGCTTGATTTGTAAATGACACATATCCGACAAAACTCGACTCGACTCGACTAAGACTCGTTAAGGCTCGCTCGTTTATGCTCGAGTCAACTCATTAGCTCGACTCGATTAAAACTCATTCATATATTGATAAATATATACATGCACCTATATATATATACATATATACATGTATTAGCTAATAATATAACCATACCACTTTTATAATTAAATATATAATATGTAATCTAATTAGTTATGTCTATATAGTGAATATACTTGATAGATATATTTTATAATTCGTATAATAATTCGTCGATAAAATTTGATAATTTTATATACTAGTATGAGATAATCATATATGAAATAGATATATGTTATTATATTAAATGTATGTATTAATAATATATGTAAGCATATAATATATTATTATTTTGGATAAATATCAACTAGTTAGATATTAACTATTTATAATTTTTTTTAAATTTTATAATTCAATAGAAGTTCTACTTGTTAGTTGTATAAATTCAATATTAAATTTTTTATTTTTTTATTTATTTAATTTATTAATTATTAATTATTAAATCTTATTAACTCGAGCTCGAGTTCGAGTCGAGCTGAGCTCGAACTCGAGCTCGAGTTGAGAGTTAAGCTTATCGAGTCGAACTCAAACAAAGAATAAAAAAAAAATCTCGAGCTCGAACTCGAGTTCGAGTATTTTGAGTCTAGCCAAGCTCGACAAGCCAAAACCTGACTCAACTCGGCTCGATTACAGTCCTAAACATAAGATGTTACCAAATTAAAATCAGTGTTGTACTAATAATTTTCCTTTATTTTTTATATATATATATATAGACACTGCCGAATCTAAACTGCGGGTCCCCTAAACTTTTTTTTTTTTTTAATAAAATAGTTTTATAATATTCTTATATGATTCATACCAAAAGAAAAAAAAAAAATGCTAGATGCATGGTACAACAGTCTCATTAATCCTTAAAAACTTAAGGGTATGTTTGGGTACCAAACTATTCTCAACACTTTTCAAGTATTCTCGTACTTTTGAAAATACTTCACATGCCAAACAACTTAAAATACTCTCAATGGGACCCACAAACCCACTTCAATCTCTACTCATAACTATTCACAAATATTCTATAATATTTATCACTAATATATATAAATAAAAAATAAAATCACTATAATATTTATTACAATTAAATATAAATAAAAAATAAAATCACTATAATATATAAATAAAAAATATTTATCACTATTATATATAAATAAAAAATAAAATCGCTATAATATATAAATAAAAAATATTTATCACTATTATATATAAATAAAAAATAAAATCGCTATAATATATAAATAAAAAATAAAATCACTATAATATATAAATAAAAAATAAAATCGTTATAATATATAAATAAAAAAAATCACTATAATATATAAAAAAAAAATCACTATAATATATAAAAAAAAAATCACTATAATATATAAATAAAAAATAAAATCACTATAATATTTATCACTATTAAATATAAATAAAAAATAAAATCATTATAATATATAAATAAAAAATAAAATCACTATAATATATAAATAAAAAATAAAATCATTAAAATATTTATCTGTATTATATATAAATAAAAAATAAAATCGCTATAATATATAAATAAAAAATAAAATCATTATAATATATAAATAAAAAATAAAATCTCTATAATATATAAATAAAAAATAAAATTACTAGAATATATAAATAAAAAATAACATTACTATAATATTTATCACTATTATATATATATAAATAAAATCATTATAATATTTATCACTATTATATATAAATTAAAAATAAAATCATTATAATATTTATCATTATTATATATAAAAGTAAAATAAAATCACTATAATATTTATTAATATTAAAAAATCACTATAATAAAATCATTATAATATTTATTACTAAAAATAAAATCACTATAATATTTATGGGACCCACACATTTTTCAACTACCTACTCAAAAGTCAACAACTCAACATACTTTACACATCTAAACAACTCAAAATACTCTCAATGGGACTCAAAAACTCACTCTAATATTTACTCATAACTATTCATAAATATTCTCAACACTTCTCACTACCCAAACGTACCCTAGAGATACGGAGAGAGTGTGGAGGCAGGCTACTGGAGCCTCTTTTTGCCCTGTCATTTTATTCTCTTTGTGGGACTGTATTTTATTATTTTAACAGTAAATCAATCTGAAACAAAATACTAATGAGTCTCAAGAAATTCTGTTGATTAAGAACGTAAGTTGTTAAATAAGATAATGAATCATGTAAATATTTTTCTTTTGAATTTTCATATTTCATATAAATGGAGAATGGCTTTCTTAGAGATTATTTAATAATCTATATTGAGAAGGAAATTGTGCAGTCATCGTATACATTTTTTGAAAAAATTAGATAAACTTATGGTCTACATGAAAAAATTATTTTTATAATGGTATCTTTCATTCTTTATAGAAGGAATACGTTATGACTATACACTTCACGACTGTATATAACATTATTTATATATATAACACTTGTTGTCTTCGTTAATTTGTTTTCTAAAAGAAAATTTCTATTATGATGTGTAAAGTATATCTAATAAAGTGATTATATATAAATTAAATTTTATAAATCAAATTTTATAATTTAAGTAATGCGAGTGATGTGTTCTATCCATCATAATAGAATAATTATTTTCAAAAAAAAAAAAAAAAAAGAGAAAGACTTGGGGTCATCCAATGAAGGAAATTAATTAATCAGGCTTTATATATGCGTTACCATCACTCCCTCTTTCATATCAATGTCTTTATATATTTTGGTGCTAATTTTTGGGCATTTTCTCAGGTAATCAACACGTTATATATCCTTCCCTCTTCCCTCATTAATTTTTCACTTTTTCACTTTTTCAACGTTCTTCTAATCCCATTGGCTTTGAACCCACTCAAACTCCTTTTCTATCCCCACCAAACGCGTTGAAACTCACTTTCTTTTTCTTCCTTAGCATTAGTAAAGTTTTCGTGTTTGGTTCAAGTCCCTACGCCACATGATTACATGGAAAAGTACCAACTATGGTTTTGTTGCTCTGCATTCTTACACAAAAGAAAAACATAATATATCTCGGATAGATATATAAAGTAAATGCAACAGTAAAGTGTATAAATACCGTACAGAATTTTTAAAAAAGAGTGAAATTTATTATTAAAAAATTAATTTTTTTTCATGTAAATCTTGTATTTATTCACTTCTTTTAAAGTGATTGCACGACGCTTACATACTCACAACTTTAAGTATCATTTCTCTAAAGTAAAACCCGCATCATATAAAATTGCTCAAGTATCATTTCTCTAAAATGAAAACCGCATCATTTAGAATTACTCAAGTATCATTTCTCTAAAATGAAACATGCACCATTTAGAACTGCATCATTTAGAAATGCTCAAGTATCATTTCTCTAAAGTAAAATTCGCACCATTTAGAATTGTTCAAGTATCATTTCTCATTTAGAACTGCTCAAGTATCATTTCTCTAAAATAAAACCCACACCATTTAGAACTGAGCTCAAGTACCATTTCTCTAGAGTAAAACCCGCACCATTTAGAACTGCTCAAATATCATTTCTCTAAAGTAAATCCTGCACCATTTAGAACTGAGCTCAAGTACCATTTCTCTAGAGTAAAACCCGCACCATTTAGAACTGCTCAAGTATCGTTCCTCTAAAGTAAAATTTGCACCATTTAGAACTGTTCAAGTATTATTTCTCATTTAGAACTGCTCAAGTATCATTTCTCTAAAGTAAAACCTGCAAAAACCCGAACTATTTAGAACTGAGCTCAAGTACCATTTCTCTAGAGTAAAACCCGCACCATTTAGAATTGAGCTCAAGTACCATTTCTCTAGAATAAAACCCGCGCCATTTAGAACTGCTCAAATATCATTTCTCTAAAGTAAAATTCGCACCATTTAGAACTATTCAAATATCATTTCCCATTTAGAACTGCTCAAGTATCATTTCTCTAAAGTAAAACTTGCACCATTTAGAACTGAGCTCAAGTACCATTTCTCTAGAGTAAAACCCGCACCATTTAGAACTGCTCAAGTATCATTTCTCTAAAGTAAAATTCGCACCATTTAGAACTATTCAAGTATCATTTCCCATTTAGAACTGCTCAAGTATCATTTCTCTAAAGTAAAACCCGCACCATTTAGAACTGAGCTCAAGTACCATTTCTCTAGAGTAAAACTCGCACCATTTAGAACTGCTCAAGTATCATTTCTCTAAAGTAAAATTTGCACCATTTAGAACTGTTCAAGTATCATTTCCCATCTAGAACTGCTCAAGTATCATTTCTCTAAAATAAAACCCACAAAACCCACACCATTTAGAACTGAGCTCAAGTACAATTTCTCTAGAGTAAAACCCGCACCATTTAGAATTGAGCTCAAGTACCATTTCTCTAGAATAAAACCCGCACCATTTAGAACTGCTCAAGTATCATTTCTCTAAAGTAAAATTTGTACCATTTAGAACTATTCAAGTATCATTTCCCATTTAGAACTGTTCAAGTATCATTTCTCTAAAGTAAAACCCGCACCATTTAGAACTGAGCTCAAGTACCATTTCTCTAGAGTAAAACCCGCACCATTTAGAACTGCTCAAGTATCATTTCCCATTTAGAACTGCTGAAGTATCATTTCTCTAAAGTAAAACCCGCACCATTTAGAACTGAGCTCAAGTACCATTTCTCTAGAGTAAAACCCACACCATTTAGAACTGCTCAAGCATCATTTCTCTAAAGTAAAATTCGCACCATTTAAAACTGTTCAAGTATCATTTCTCATTTAGAACTGCTCAAGTATCATTTCTCTAGAGTAAAACCCGCACCATTTAAAACTGCTTAAATATCATTTCTCTAAAGCAAAACCCGCACCATTTAGAACTGAGCTCAAGTACTATTTCTCTAGAGTAAAATCCGCACCATTTATCATTTCTCTAAAATAAAACCCGCACCATTTAGAACTACTCAAATGATTTTTTTTGATTTTTTAAACATCATTAAATGCTTAATAAATTATATAAAAACTACTTTATGTATCTATCTTCCTCTCATTCTAAATCCTAGAATCCGATGCATAAAATTTCTATGTTCTTAATATATTGTCATAAATATAAATTCTACATATGTTAGATATATTTGTCATACCATATATTTCCTCCTATTAGTAAAATCCTTTATATTATAATAAATATGCCGGTATATCAATAGGATAATGACAAGTTGTATTTTTGTTTTATTAGAAAATGGGTGTAACTCAAGTGGTTTTGATTAATTTCAAACAGCGAATAGTTGGCGCATTAATTGCCTAGTCTTGGAAAGAAAATCCCTTGTATTTTACCGAAATGCGCGTTTTTGGAAACGCTATCAACGTTCCAGCCCAGCACTGTAAATCTGACTTCCCTTTGGGTTGGTTGTCGTGAATATACAAAGTTGTTAAGCTTATATTGAGTTCGGGTATTTAAGGAGGTCCGGAGCTCCTTTGTTTCATGCACTTGTAGTTCATCTCTCTCTCCCCTATACTGAATAGAATTCAGACCCCATTATACTTTCTTATTCTCACTTCATTCATCGTCATCGTCCTCGTCCTTATATTGAAGTTTACAAAGAGATATAAGGTACTTTTGTTCTGACAGTTCAGAGTTCCTGCAAAAATTGTGCGTGTGAATTACATTCATTGTATCATGATTGTCGTGTTTGCATGATAGGTTTGGTTGAATGCTTTATTGTTCTTGTTTTTTTCCCCTGGTATTTGCATATTAATATTTTTTGCTTCTGTGGTCGATTTAATCTGATTTGATGTTAATAAGAAAGATTGGTTTTGTTCTGGGACCGTTGGGAATCTTTTAACGATGTAGGAATACCCTGTTCTTTTTTCCTCCTGTTCTGGCGTGGAAGATGTTGCCCACTTCAATACGATTAATAACTGTTATCCAGTTTAAGGCCAAAACCAACCATCGAGTTCTAGCCATTTCATTCAGTTTCAGTTCCATTTCCGTTACTTTGGCTTTAATTGCTACGTAGAAATAAATGGCATTAATGGTTGGTTAAAACCCATATTCTATAATTCTGTAACTGTTGAACAAAATTAGACAACCTTTGACAATGGGGAACGCCAGTAGATTTGACTATGAATCTAAACAGGTCTAACACTCAGCATGCTTTTTAGTGTTTATGGATGCAAAAGTTCAGATTCTGCACGAAATGCTTTGTTTGATGTATTTATACATAACAGATCAATTAGCTCAGGATTTGACCCAAGAAAATGGTGAAGATTTGCTGCATTGGAGCTGGATATGTTGGAGGTCCTACCATGGCAGTCATTGCACTCAAGTGCCCCAAAATTCAAGTGGCTGTTGTTGACGTCTCCATCTCTCGAATCACGGCCTGGAACAGTGACCAGATCCCCATTTATGAGCCAGGTCTTGATGAAGTAGTGAAGCAATGCAGAGGGAAGAACCTCTTTTTTAGCACTGATGTGGAGAAACATGTCTCGGAGGCAGACATAATTTTTGTTTCTGTTAACACCCCGACAAAGACCCGGGGCCTTGGAGCTGGCAAAGCTCCAGACCTTACATATTGGGAGAGTGCAGCCAGGATGATTGCTAATGTTTCAACATCGAACAAGATAGTTGTTGAGAAGTCAACTGTTCCAGTGAAAACAGCTGAGGCAGTAGAAAGGATCCTCACCTTCAATAATAGTAACATCAGCTATCAGATTCTCTCAAACCCAGAATTTCTTGCCGAAGGAACTGCCATTCAGGACCTTCTTAACCCGGACCGTGTACTGATTGGAGGGAGAGAAACCCCTGATGGCCAAAAGGCAGTTCAAGCACTGAAAGATGTATACTCGCACTGGGTTCCTGAAGACAGAATCATTACAACCAATCTCTGGTCAGCAGAGCTCTCAAAGTTAGCTGCCAATGCCTTCTTGGCTCAGAGGATTTCTTCTGTCAATGCCATGTCAGCTCTGTGTGAGGCAACTGGGGCAGATGTTTCACAAGTTTCCAATGCTGTTGGTAAGGACACCAGAATTGGACCAAAGTTCCTTAATGCTAGTGTAGGTTTTGGAGGATCCTGCTTTCAAAAGGACATCCTCAACTTGGTCTATATTTGTGAGTGCAATGGCCTCACTGAAGTTGCCAAATACTGGGAACAGGTCATTAAGGTGAATGACTACCAAAAGAATCGATTTGTCAACAGGGTTGTCTCTTCAATGTTCAATACAGTTTCTGGTAAAAAGATTGCAATACTTGGGTATGCCTTCAAGAAGGATACTGGGGACACAAGAGAAACACCAGCAATTGATGTGTGCAAAGGGCTATTGGGGGATAAAGCATGGTTGAGCATTTATGATCCACAAGTTACTGAGGATCAAATCAAGAAGGATCTCTCAATGAACAAGTTTGATTGGGACCATCCTGTTCATCTGCAGCATTCAAACCCTGCTGCTGTGAATCAAGTGAGCATAGTTGGGGAAGCTTATGAGGCCACCAAGGATGCTCATGGGATCTGCATTCTAACTGAATGGGATGAGTTCAAGACCCTTGATTTCCAGAAGATTTTTGATAACATGAAGAAACCTGCATTTGTGTTCGATGGTAGAAACATTGTGAATGTTAAGAAGCTGAGAGAGATAGGATTCATTGTGTATTCAATTGGGAAGCCATTGGACCCCTGGCTCAAGGACGCCTGCAGTGGCAAAAGATAAATAAATTTCCTATAAGCTGGACCTGAGGCTAATTTACAGTGAACTGCTTTAAATTGTGTGACATTATACTCGTGTATTCAGTTTTCCATCAGCTACTTTCAATTATATTCATGTTGGAAAGAACTATGTTGGGGGGATTTCGATATTATAAACGGTCCAATTCTTATTCCAAGGTTTTAAAAAAATTCCAAACTGATTTTTATTAAAAGGAGATTCAAGCTGGGACCCTAACGGATCATCCTCCCAACAACCCTTTGCATGAAACGTTGAATATTCATATTCAACAGCTTGACTTTAAATTCATGAAGAACAAGACTAGCCATTTGAATTGAATTTTAGCCATATCAGAGGATGATATGGGGATGACGAGCAACATGCTGTTGTATTGAAGTCCTCATCCCAAATACTAGTTTATGTCATCTGGTTTGAATAAAAAAATAAAAAATAAAAATAAAAAGGAAAACAGATGGAATTCATCATAACTAATGGATCAATGGTGCAGCCCAGTGACTGCAAAGAGTCAACCATAATTGAAGATTACCAAAGTTACAGCTTATCACGTTTGGACGAGAAAATTGACAAAGTCGTTCACGGTTTGGCAGAAACAGTGGGAGGGCAGAATATGCTGGAATTACAACGGATTCTTCTTCTTTTTTTTTTTTTTTTTTTTTTTTTTTTTTTAAGCAAGCAAATTTCTATTAGAAAAAGAAAACATGAGGAGGGGTAGGGTTCCCCAACAAAAGCTCCAGCTCAATAACCACAAGTAAAAGTGTTGGAAAAAGGAAAAATAAAACGGATTTTGGAACCAAGTTCTTGGTCTACACCCATGCCTTACAAAGAAAGCACCGTCTTAAAAGACGGTAGTTAGTAGTTTGCAAAGTCATGCGAACTATAGAACCACCGCCAATGACAGTGAAACCTCCGTTGGAAGCGGTAAAAGTTATAGATACATTGCAGTTTGTTGTCTTGAGATTTTTTTGGAGAGATCCTTAGTCCCTTTTTCAATATCATCGTTTACGAAAAGTGATAACATATTAAAAAACACGGCATCAGATGGACTAATCTGCAGCCATTCATTTGTCTTCCCACACATTTGTGGTGGTGTGTGGCAACCACACGTCAGTGGTAGGGAGGCGAGGTAGAGCAGATCTAGAAAATCTCAACGTAGGGAATCTGCTAGTACGGCGTGTGTAACCGACAGAGGCGTCATGGCGCGTGAAGACCATGCAAGGAAACAAGTCACGCATGAGTGTCACGCTCCGATTTTTTTGGCACAATTCCACTCCATCCCAATAGACCGGCACTTGTAGGATGGCGTGATAGGGCACGTGTCTACTAATGGCGACCGGAGTGCAATAAATCTGACTAAAACCGAACTGGTGGAAGGGGTAGGAAAAAAAATATTATCATGAAAGTGTAAACACATTGCGATAATTGAAAGGAACAAGAGAGTGTGAGACTCTCCAACAAAGGCACTCAAAGTGACTGAATTTTCTAAAGAGAATAGAGTTTCTCACTGTTTTTAGCGAAGACTAGCTCACTTACCTTTGGAATTACAACGGATTCACTACAACAGTTAAGACTCTGTTCTGCCCAATGGTCACTTAAAAGTTAACGAAAAAAACAATGAACAATTCTTTGATTATGAGTAATCCAGGGACTATAAACACGTGACTTTCACTAGTAGATTGACTCTTTGAAATTACTTACACCTAACTACGGGTTCAAACCTTAAGAGGTTTAATTTTTTTTAAAAAAAAAGTTCACAATTTTGGCAGAAAAACTGATAAAAGTCCAAATAAAACTGACGAGAATGAAATGAAATCCCCTGTAAGGTAAAACCGCCATAGCAATATCTGGTAAGTCTAATCACGCACATGCCAAAACTGAAGCAAAATTACACCAGGGTGGCTGAAATCTGAGTTTCTTTAAACAGCACCTCAAACACAACATTCATATTGAAAGCTAGCAAATGAAATATTATTAATCTTAAACTACAGGCCTTGTAAGCAGGTATTCTTATCTAAATATTACACTTGGATTAAGCTCTACCTTAAAATCAAGGGATCCTACGATGGGAGTTCTTTATGAATGAATATATATATATATATATATATATAATGATCTAAAATGCAGCCTTCTCTGAAACCCCCAAGATCCCCACATGAATCAACCATCAAAGGATGTTCCGGTTTTAGCGAGAGGGAGGGGAGTCTGCTGATTTGCATATTTCAGATACAGTTATTATAGATATACAAAATCCTATGTGCAGTCTTCATGTCCTCTACTAAAGTGTCTCTGATCGTCTTCAGCCCAAAAATCCATCAGGCGTATATATAGTTGTCTTCTCTGCTAAGTGTCGGCAATCCCCTCTGCCAAGATTTGGGGACTGTGCAAGGCTTTTCCTTTGTACCGATGTCTAGGTGGCTGAGCAATTCAAGCGAAATGATGTGAGGCAAGTGATCCAGTTTCCAGTCCTATACTCCACGCCCTTCCACATGAGGCTTTTTCTTTGTACCCGCTGCAGAGAAAATACAATTTAGCAATCCAGTTCAATCAATTATCTAAGAAAAGTCAGCCTTGCTATGCTTCAGCTAAACATTAAAATTGAATAAGGAGCCTACTTTAACACCATAAATCAAGCAGTTGACAATTACTTGATACCACAAAACAGCCAAAAATTCAAGACGCCAACGCTTGAGACGATACCAAGATATCAATCCCGTGAAGAGGATAGCTTGAACAAAAATTGCAAACTATGTTCGCCACATGGCCACCGGAGGGGGCGTCATTCACAGAAAAGGAACGTATGTTGTTTTAATGGACCCTATTGTGCCTGGGATCATTTTCGTCCTTATCATTATGTGATGAATGTTGTTATGGGAAATCTTTCAGATTGAGTTCTATTTGTTAAGGGTAAACGGTATCCACAACCGAGAGAATCACACTCACTGTATAATCCAGCATCAATTCCTATTTCCATCCGAGGAAAGTTGTCTTCTAGCAATGGATAGGATAAACAAAAGCCACATGAAGTCCAAACATTCAAATAGATCAAGTGAAATTCTAAGCAATATCAAATTACATAATTAAAATCCATAGGATTGCTCTACACCTACAAGGAAAACTTCTAAATGGGTAGATTAACATATCTCGCCAACCAGAGGTTTTCTACAAGAATGATTTTGAGCATGCTTGGCATTTCATGGATATATAAATGTTACACTCAATTCTTCTTCATCTTTTCATGGTGTTAGAGAACATGATTGTAATTAGTATAGTTTATGTGTACAATTGTCATTTGTATGTATTATGTATAGGAAGTTGAATATCAATGAATATACGAATCACAAGGTGTTTCCGGTCACCTCAGGTGTCGTCTCCGGTACTGGGCATCAAAATCAACCTCGCTGTTGTTTTCTGTGCACACCGATGAGTCTCCAATTGTCATCGGCTGCCGGAAGGCCTGTTTATCACCAACGTCGTCGACGTCTCAGGGTGGTTGGTTGCAGGTCTCTACTATCTCATCCATGACTGCGTATGCCCCCAACCTGGAGTAAGATCTTATTCCTATCCGGAATAACACCCATTTGGTAATACGTATACGGAAAACTCAACTTCACTTATCCTCGTTTAGGATAACTTATTCCCATTTAAGGTTATTTTATAAGCTGGTACTGGCAATACCTGAAACACACCCGATACAGGCCGATACAGCCTGAAACATACCGGTTCAGACCCGAAATAGAGAGGTTTAGACCCGGTACAGGCCAATTCTGAGCCAATACTTGCTTGTTTCGGCTGGTACAAGCTTGTTTCGACCAGTACAGGCTGATTCCACCCAAAACAGAACCGAAATTGGGGTTCTTAATCTGGGTTTCTACTTTTCCAAATTGTATTTCCCACTTTTTCATCCATATTTCATATTCTGTGTGGATTCTCTGTCTCCAAGTTGAATTGTTGTGATACTTTTCTCTATGACAACTAAATTTGAGTCAATGTCTCTAACACCAAACATTAGTATGCCTATGACTTCGGTGAAGTTGAATGGAAAAAACTATATGTTGTGGTCAAAATCTGTTGAAATGTTTTTGAAAGGCAAGGGTCTTCTTCGTACTCACTTGGTCGATCCAATGCCTGACTCAACTAGTTCTACATTTGTAACATACGGGTTCAAATTTAGGGCTTAAAACTGGTATTATATTTTATTTTTTTATTTCACTTTTATTATCATCTTAGGAAATATACTAACAGATAGATTAAATTAGTGATTCCTTCCCTATCAAAACCTTCGTATGGTTTATCCATTAGGTTCCCATATTAGAGTTGGTTCCTAGTTCAAGACTAACTCCAACTCAAACTCTTCAAAATCCTCTCAGAATCTGACTCCTTGTAGGAATAGGTTCCTAAAGTTTAGGCAATTTCGAATTATAGCCAATCTCCTAAGGATTCACGTTGCTTCCCTCCCGTCGCCTATAAGAAACCTACAAAGACTCTGGATTACACACACAAAAATCCCTGGAGAAAAACTTTCACGCAGAGAAAGAAACCCACTCCCGCAAGCACCACCGCAGCCCCCTTCAGGCAACCAACAGCCACCTCGACAGACCACCTCCCACACCACCACAGAAAACGCCGGCCAACCTAGTCCTGTCACACCCACTCCCTCAGGTAAGCCCTTGCCATCGCACGCCACCTTCCTCCCTCTCGGTTATTTGAGTTTTCAATTCTATCTCTCTAAAACTCTCTTCCTTTCTCTCTCTCTCCGTGTTACACCACCATAGGAACCTCCCAGTTGCACCGCTGTCGCGTCCAGCCACCCAGAGCCGCCATCGCACTCAGCCCCTCTCTCGGTAAGTCATTGCGCGACTCCCTCCCGCATCCATGAGCTCTCTGTGTTAGCTATGTGCTTTCCAGAGAGAAGCTTTTTGCTTTTTAATCTGGAATGGGCCCCGTGGGCCTTAAGCCAGTTGGTCGAATGCCTCCTTATTTTCTAAGTGGGCTGAATCAATGTGGGCCTGATGTTTATTCTAGGCTCGTATTTCACAGAAAAACCCAATTACACCACTAAATTATTTAGTCACGATTAACTATATATTACAAGCATTTGTTATTTTTGCATGGAAATAAGATAACTAATATGTTAAAATTCTAATTTTTGTTTTAATCATGTAAACAACCACGACACGTTATCTAGAAAATTAGTAACGTTGAGTACCTCGTATAGGTAACGCGCTTCAAGTTGGACATTAGGAAGCAACGCTAAGAGGTAAATAGTATGATCATATAAATGCATGAGTACTGTGAATATTATCGTTATGTATGAAAATATGATATGCTTATTATGGTTATCTACGCTACGCTAAGAGACAAGTCAAGGTTATATTCCCTTTCACGATCTTTGATGACATATGAGATTATACTTGAATGAATGAATTTGTTGTTTGATTGATTGAATGTTACTAAAATCGTATGGAAGCCATTAGATGTTCATGTAGTAATTCAAGTCATGTATGCCATGTAATAGAATAGCCAGATTATACAAGCCATGTTTATGTAATACTTAGATTATATATGCCATGTTCATGTAGTACTTAGATCATGTATGCCATGGAATGTCATAAAATGTTCAAATCATGTTATGATATACCATGTACAAGAATATGCCATGTACAAAAATATGTCATGTTATGTCGTGTCGTGTTATGTTATACCATGTACAAGAATATGTCATGTTATGCTATGTCATGTACAAGAATGTGTCGTGTTAGATATGTCCATGAAGCCTAATAAATTCTCATGCATTAAGAAACATAAGAAGTTTTATGGTGCCACGGACTCAAGCGTGGTTAACCACAAGTTAACCAAGTGTATTTCACGGACTCAAGTGAAATACGGACTCAAGTGTGTTTCACTCCATGTTATGCAAGATAAGTGAAACACGGACTCAAGCATGTTTCACTCCATGTTATGCAAAATAACAGTTAAGACAAGATAAACAAGATATTATGCATTCACGTTACATGTTTGTCATGATTACATATGCTTCCGCTCATGTTAATGATGAATATGTATGCTATATGAATCTGTGACGATGTATGAATGTAAAGTTTTTAGAAAGTCATGTTACGTGTATGATTGTAAATCTATGAAGCTGTACATATGTTATGAAGAGTCTTCAGAAATTAAGTCCATGTTAGGCCAAATTATATTTTATGGTGTGATGTGCTATTTACTGAGTATTCGACTCATTTTTGTTTGTCTTCTTGTTTTCTTCCATGTTTAATTTTCACAGATGGTGATTATGATGACGCAGAGCTGGATGGCCAGGAATAGATCTAGTACAAAGACTTAGGAAGGAATAAGTGATATTCACACAAGAATTAGATTTCTTTTGTGTCATTCATAGGATTAGTTTATGTTCTTTTATTTTACGTTCAATTTTCGAAACAATCATGTTCAATTCAGTTTTAATATTTTGATGCTTTTCAATAAATGAGGTATTTCAGAAAATGAATATCTTTACTAGGCATTATGTTATGATTGCTAGTAATATCTCTATCCTACGGGAACGGGGTGTTACAACATTTGCTCAATTTTAATCAAATGCACGCAAAAAAGGAATTATTTCACATCTACCAAAGATCCAGTCCAAATTCCAATTAGTAATCGCCCGGCCTTGTCCACATGTAGAGGCAACCTAATATTACAATTCTCCTAATCCCTAACAACATCAGAATTTATGGTGGAGTTTTGAATCAAACATTCTCAACGATATCAATAGTGTAGATGATGATATGGTGAAGCACTAAGGTGTGGTTTAGATAGTGAGATGAGATGAGATGATTTTAGATGAAAGTTAAACGTTGAATAAAATATTATTAGAATATTATTTTTTAAAATTATTATTGTTTTGAGATTTGAAAAAGTCTACTTGTTTATTATATTTTGTGTGAAAATTTAGAAAAGTTGTAATGATGAGATGAAACATTTTCACTATCCAAACAGGGCCTTAATCCCTACTCCAAACAGGAAACTTATGTACCCAAACATGGGCACGCATAAACAGATGCGCGCACGCGCACACACGCACACACACACACACATATATATATATATATATAGAGAGAGAGAGAGAGTACAGTCTTCAACATCCTTAAGCTGGTAATAGTGCGGGGCTATTTCAACCAACCACTCGGGCTTTAGTTCCGTCACCTGCAATTCAATGGTAGAAATAAATATTCCAAACTAGTACGCAGGAAAAACTAAATATATCAAAGTCATTGAGTGCAGACAAAAGCGTACCTGTCTCATATACTCCTTGGTCGTCAAAACCAATTCATGATATACAACCCATCTCGGAAGGACCTGAAGGAGAAAGATATATAAGAATATAAGCACTGCACAACATAGCACCTGAATTTCCACCAAAAATTGAAACTTCATTATTTTGAAAATGGACCTGACCAGTCAGACCGCAAACAAATCCTATGTACAACAGTTCAGTCATACCCCCAGAAACCACATCAAGTCAAGAACCAAATCAAACCATTCCTGACTATGATTAAACCAATTAACCCACTGGATGGTTTGCAAGTCATGGATCACTGATGGTTATGTTTTAAGAATTACTTATAAGGGGTTTCGATGTAGGATGCAAGTAAGGCTGTAAATGAACAAAGCCATTCATGAATCGAGCCCAACTTGTATATACTCGATGTGAGTTCAATTCATCTAATATTAAAAGAGCTAAACTCATATAAGCTTGGCTTAACTCAGTTTAAGCTCGTGGACAAAACTCATAGAGGCTTGACTCAACTTGTTTGAGCTCATTTTAAAGCTCATAATACATTTATTATAAGTGTATTATATGTAATACATTTGTTTTTATGATGGGGGAACCACCCCACAGCAGAGCCTTTAGGACTCACCCATGGAGCCTAAACCCTTGGGGAGACTAGCACAGCAACCCACCGCCATGTATTATACGTAATACATGTTAGCTTTCTTTATATATTCAATTATGTATTATGTGTTTATTCATTTTTTTAGTTTATTCATATTTTACCTAATATGATATATTTAGTTAGGTTATCACGGCATGTATACGATGTTTTATATAACCTTTTATAGAAGTTATTTCCTAAAATTAGTATATATATATTTGTATAAGTTTATACTTATTGCAAGTTATATGATATATTTAGCTATTTTATGCATGTATATAGAGGTTCTTAAATAGATTTGGTTAATAATGTGCTATATAACATAAGGAGAAATGCTTGATCTACACAGAAATTTTGGGAAAGTCCGAACCACTTGTGAACACAATTCGACTTCCACATGCATTTTCATGTCTGTAACAGTTTGCCCAAGTTGGGCAATGAGTTATACCTTTGAATCTAGCAACAAAGAAGAGAATGTTAAGGTCTTCTAGACAAGATGGACCAGACCCAAAAAGTCGTACAAATAATTTATACATTACCAAGGTGGTCCAGTCCATAATTGCTCCATAAAGAGAGATCCTTTATTGAGATCCAGTCAGGACTTTTTATGCTAAGGAATACATCTCTAATGAAAATGGAAAATTGTTCCGACACATTTATTCTATATAGCGTGCCTAATACATCATTTTATATTGTAATTTGAAAGCCCAAACACAGCATGAAATTGAAAACCAGGAGCAAGGCAGTTCAACAGATCATTACAAAGATGTTAACAAAAGCAGTATAATTTGTATAATAAAACGATTTGTGTCCACATATCCATCTGCTCTAAGAACCAATTCCATTGAAAAGCATCAAATCATTTTTGAAAAATATAAATAATGATCATCTCATGAACAATTTTTTGTTCATACTTTGCATTCGATATGATGAATATTTTAAGTCAGAAACCGGCTAAACAGGAATTACTCCAACTTCCAGACCAACAAAAACTCTTAAAAGACCTTTTCTCTTTTATTTTTAAGACAAAAAAATTACGCTTATGTCTATTATCCTCTTGCAACCATTTAATGAAATCATCCTCCACAACCCATATGTCACTTGATGAGAAACAACCAAATAATCATATTATTCAAATAGCATACAAGCAATCCCATTGACCATATAGATTTTGTTTTACACAGAGCAACCATAAGCACTCTGACCTTAAATATAATCAATAATTAATGAAGAGTCAATAGATTACCTGTGCCAGCCCTGAGCTGGGGTGTATGTGAACAGTCTGTGGATGTTTTACGGTCCTGTAAGATCCATTCTTTTGAAGCCTTGCAGAGTGTGGGAAAAAACCTGAAAAGAACAATAATTACAAAATTAAACGCAACAAAGAATCATTTTCACTTCCCCGTCATTGAAACAAAAGTTTTTTTTTACAGATTTACCAGATGTTATAGCTTTTCTTATGGCATCTAAATCACTGGGGTCGGCCATTAGTTCAATTTCAACCCTTTCCAAGAGCCCTTCGAGCTGATCTCGAACATCCCTTGCACGTTTCATACTCCTAACCTGTAAACAATAAAATTGAAATTACAAAGAACAGTAGGAGCTCCTTCAATCAAAAAAATAATTCACATAACAAACTATTATCCAAGCTGAGGCTAAAATTGCATAAATTGGTATGCAATCAACAGGATGCAAAAATAGGTAGCCTTGAATGCCAAGGAAGTTTGCAATCTTCACCAAACTCATAGATTGGAGATATAAATATTAATTAAACTAAAATCTGAAAATGTAGAACTCAGATAATAATTAGAGAGAGAGAGAGAGAGAGAGAGAGAGAGAGAGAGAGAGAGAGAGAGACTTGTATTCCACCACCAAAACTCAAAACTGCTCAAATCTGTGTATGGGGGTTGTAAACAAGAAATATACATAGAGCACTGAACAATATTGAATTAAGTTCCAGAATAAGGCTTTTTAAGTATTGGCAGTTTCTAGGACCGATCATCTCAAGGCGTTCACACCTGGCGGCATGTATGCAGTCAATAGATGCAATGCTTTGATATAAGTATCAGAACAATTAATCTTAGTGCAAATAAAATGAGGAATTGTTGCTCAAACTATACCTGTATATAATTTTCATAACACCACTGTGTTGAGTAATTTGTCTCCTTCCATGAATTGTAGACCTGAATGAAAAATAATATTATTATTATTATTATTAACAAATAGGGTCAATAGCCATTCTTAAACATGCAAACTTTTTTTTTTATAAGTAAAAATGGAAACTCATTGTTAGGCTGTTAAAAGTATAATAGAGTTACCACAACCACATCGTTATTCTTTTGATTTTTTTTTTTTTTTTTTTTTTGAGGGACTATTGCCCTAGTGGTTGGGGGGATTGAACCCCTAAACATTAACCCCATGATCCCTAAGAACCAGGGGTGGTGCCATTTGGCCCAAGGGCCATTGGCACGTTATTCTTTTGACTACTAGTGAAAATGTAGCCAGAACATTCGCGTACATCAGTACGGTAAACGTTACTATCAATCCACACCTAGAAATCCAAATGTATAAAACATTCAAAAAAAAAACCTTCACCAAACCTTTAGCAATGCAAGGTGGTCCCCAACATTTCCAGTATGAAAATTCATTCGTGCATTGTCAGCATGAACTTGTTTGTCCTTCGGGCGATAAAAGATTGAATTCCCAACAGAAAGCATGGCAGCAATGGAAATGATCTCATCTGAGCATTTGTACTTGTCGGACGCAACTATCATTTTGGATAACATGGGATCAAGAGGGAACTCCGCCATCCGTCTACCTACTTTAGTCAACTCACCTAGTTTATTTAACGCACTCAGTGCAAAGAGTAGTTCCAGGGCTTTTAATAATGCTTCTGATGGTGGTGGGTCCATAAAATCAAAATTTAATAAGTCATGGATGCCAAGGCTCTTAAGAGTAAGGACAACATTTGCAAGGTTCGTCCTTTGTATTTCAGGCACAGTATTGTCATCCAAATCATTGTAATAGTTGTAAGCAGTATATAATCGGAAGCATTTCCCGGGACCTGTTCGTCCAGATCGACCTGCCCTCTGATTAGCAGATGCTTTAGAGATTGGAGCGACCAGCAAAGACTCCATCCCAGTTCTTGGATTATAGGATTTCATCTTACAGAAGCCAGGATCAATTACATACTTGATCCCATCGATAGTCAAGGAGGTTTCAGCTATATTGGTTGCAAGAACAACCTTCCGGGCTCCTTCAGGAGTGGGTTCAAATATTTTTGCTTGGAGTTCAGTAGGTAGGTTTGCATATATTGGGCAGATAATCAGCTCGGCAATCTTTGTCCCTAGACCCCTTGTCCTGTGCTTCAAAATTTCTTCTGCTGTTTCAATCTCTTCTTGACCAGTGAAGAAAACTAATACATCTCCAGCCGGTTGTGTCACATGAATCTGGAGAACAGTAACTATAGCAGCATCCAAGTAATCAGCTTCTGGAGCTTTTGTGTAGTGTATTTCAACAGGATACCGCCTCCCTGGGATTTTAAAAATTGGAGCTGAATCAAAATAATCACTAAATTTTTCTGCATCAAGTGTGGCACTGGAGATGAGCAACTTTAGATCAGGGCGAAAACGAGAAATATCCTGTTATAAAAGAGCATCAAGAAGTCAATAGCAAACAAAAGGATAATAAATACCACATTGAGTCACGAAACCAAAGTTATAGCAATTTCAAATGAAAGAAAGTAATTCCAGCACAACTAAATGGTATTATTCCATATTAAAGTGATCTCCAAATCTAAAGCCATCAGATGCATTAATAGAATAAGCATGCCAGAGTTGTTTCAAGGATCCCTTGATACATTTTAATTATTTAAAGGAACACAAACAACCCGCCTATTCCTAAATGAAGGAATGCCACTTGTAAGTGTAAGATGATTGTCCACCAATCAAAACAGTTCAATTAAAAAAAGAAAACCAAAAAAATATTAACTGTTTTTAATTTAAAGTTATTGCTTACCTTTACCAATCCAAATAGAATATCAGTTGAGAGTGTTCTTTCGTGGGCCTCATCCACCATCACTACACTAAGAAGTTTGCGGACAAAATAAGTGAACCAGCACCACCAATCTAATTAAACCATAAATCAGGCTCTAAAATAAACTCACTCACCTGTAGCTTGCCAGATCCGGTTCACCAAGGAATTCTCGTAACAACATCCCATCAGTCATATATTTCAGAACAGTCTTTTCTGATGTACAATCTTCAAAACGGATGGAATAACCAACCTACAGTTTACATAAACCATTACTGTTGACCCCAAAGAGGAAAACTACAGTTACCAGTATCCAACTGCAAAAGATATCAGATCACAACAACCATAATGCCCATTGCATCATTTTAACACAAATCAGAAATAGAAAGAAAATTAATAGAAAAATCATACAATGGAGATGGAGGTAGTGTTGCAACCAAAATTAGGTTCATTAATTGAAACAACAGACGTAGCAAGATTCCTCAGACAATCAATACATATTCTTCCAAGTCAGGCTTTTACAACATCCAAGCAGCAAATCAGAATCAAGGTGCGCATGCAAGCCCTATATATAGCATGGCATGGAAGACCACATTCATCCAGTAACAAAAATATTATTTATGTTTAATAGAACAGTGGGTCATAAACAAGCCAGAGCAATAAAGAAAGCATACCTCATGCCCAAGTTTGACACCCATTTCTTGCGAAACTCGAGCAGCAACACTCATAGCAGCGACCCGTCGTGGCTGTGTACAGCCAATCTGTAAAGAGAGGTACAATCATGATCAAACTTAGATTGACTTCCAGTTATTTTATTTTTTTGATAGGTAATCAAGAAGTTTTATTCATTAAAAGTAGGCAAAGTCCAAGTACACAGGGACTACCAGTTATTTCCAAGTAACCAAACCTGCTCCATATATCACAAATGGTTCTTCTAGTTTTAGTTTGCATATGCAACTGGGGAGAGTATATACAATATACATTGGAATATAGCAAATCCTAGCGCAAGAAGAACACTTTATTACAGCAAATAAACTATATGCCTTGTTTTCCCAGTGATATAACCAGATTAAAACAGGTAAAATTATAAGAAATAAAATTCCAGTATGGGGAAACAGGTGTATGGGTGTGTGAGTGAAATGGAATCAGCATATCATGTCTACCTATCTTTCACAAGAGATATTCACCAGAAAGTAACAATAATTAAATTGAGGAAATCATTGGAGGAATTTCTTTACAATCTAGCATAACAAACATGTTATAAGAAAAGAAAAACCAAAACCTTTCCACGCTTTGTATATCCAGCTTCATGAAGATATTGGGGTATCTGCGTAGTCTTTCCAGAACCAGTTTCACCAACAATGACAAGAACCTATGAAAGCAACAATTCAAGGTTATGAGAAGTAAATGTATACCCTGAATGAAATGCACAGAGAGAATTTTCGGTTCCTGTTTCTATGTAGCATATAATACAATATGGAAATTCTCAAATAACTAGAACAAAACATAAACAGGAATGTAACCAGAGATACGGAAACCTGATGATCATGAACAGCTTGGAGTAATTGGTCTCGATATGGATAGACGGGTAAAGTTTTTCTATCCTCCTGAATGAGCAAGAAGAAAAATCAACTATTTTTTTTTTTTTTTGCGAGTTAAAGAAACATAGAAACATCAATTCATAAATTTACAGCAGAAACTTCTGAAATTGATAACATTCAAAGGTATGAAACTCTGATGGGTTACTAGACATGGAGTAATTTACTCACTTTTCTGAAACTACTACAATTTGTATGCCATTTTATGTAACATGTTATTCAGTCTCTTCAAACTTTTCTAGCCATGTAAGACATTTTTGCCTTCTTACTTATCTTTCTTTTTTTTACTTTGAAAAAACACTGATCTTATAGAACCAGTTTTAGTGTCTTTCCATGTTATATGGGATCGTACATAAATTGATTTGTCACAATCTGCTGAATCTTCCACAATAATATGTTGTTAATTTGATTACAGGAATCCCAGAGATCGTGCAAATGCAACATGTCTTTTACCCAGTTAAACCCTGGACCCATGTAGCTTGTCCCCATCACACAGATCAGGTAAATCATCAGCTTTTCACCAATGGGACGTGGCCCCTAGAAATAGTTTGCACCCAAGGGTTCAAACCTTAGACCTAGAGGAAGCATACCACTAAGACCAAGGCCCTTATCACTTGAGCCAACTCCATTATATTATTAAATATAATTAAAAACATTATAATAGTTACTTTTTTAAAAGGTAATAATATGTTGTTAATTTTAATAAATTATAATTCAAAAAAATCTCTAGTTGTTTAAGATAATTTTGCCTTCCGACTTATCCTAAAATCAATAAAGTTTTACCATTACTTATAATAATAAAAAAAATTTAAAAAAAAAAAAAAAAAAAAAACCTTATCCTAAAAGAACTTTAGTGTCTTTCTACAGACATTTACTGCCCAAGCATGTCACATGCTTAAAATAGTAGAAATCAATACAGATAACTCTAGGGGAGGTATAAACTTCTTACAAAATTAGAATTAGCTATGGTATGAAGACCTGAAGTTTCTCCAAAGCTGATTTTGCCAGAGACTTCTCAAGCAACTCGATGGGCTCCTCATTATCAGGCTGCAAGCAAATGAAGAGACAAAAGCAGATAATTTTACCACAAATTCAGAGAGGAACGGTCATGCTATCATTAATGAAATTATATGATATACATTGTCTCCATCCATAACCGATGCTTTGATAAAGTCAATCTGATCCTCGAACACAAACCTGAACATGAAAAGAAACAAAAGGAGCAAATCATATTCGTGCTTAGATAAAAGCAAAGGTAACTATGAAAACAAAGTTTGTAATCATTATCGTTCACTTCGAAGCCAGGCTCGAAAAAACGGTTCGATTCAGGCCAATTCAGCCGATTCAAATTGAATCAGTAAGAAACCGAGCCGATTTTAGTGAACCTTTTGAATCATTCACTGAATCACTTCAATAGACCGATTTAGGCCGATTTTGACTGATTCCAACCGATTCAAAACTGTATTTATTTTTAAGTTGTCTAACAATTGAGTTTTTTTTTCTTGTACAAAAATATGATAGAACTAAATATATACTAACTTTTTCATCATTATATTTTATAATAATTGTAGAAAAATTGAAAGATAAAACATGTAGTTCTTTATTTTCTTCAGTTGAACAAAACAATTAGGAGATGAATGAGTATTTTATATTAGGTTTGTGGTTGTGCATAAAATACTACATTTTCCATGTGCTTATAACTTAATGGTCTTTATCCTTTTCGTATATGAGATTAAAAAAATGTCAGCAATGGAGGTTAATACATCTTTTTTTATCGGTAAACAAGTTTTTATTGATCAAAAGAGTAGGCAATAGCTCAAGTATACAGGACATATATAAGAGCAACGCCTAGGCATGCTAGTTTAGTGATACAAGGAAAAATACAAAAATTAAATATTTATTAAATTAAACTATTTAGATTCATATAATATTTTTATTGAAACTAGTAAATGAACTTATATTTTATACTATTTTATACATGATATAAAATGCTTGAATTACACTATATATGATTTTTAACACTTTTAATCAACAATAAAATAACCGATTCAAAATTTTCATGAATCGCCCAATTCAATTTGTTGAATCGCCCAATTCAATGAATTGGTCCCTATTCGATTCCGAATCTCATTCCGATTTTTCAAGCCTTGCTTCGAAGGAACTAATCTAAGATGTCACTCCAACAAGCATGAAAATATATTTTTAAAAAAATAAAAAATAAATAAAAAAGCTGTAATAAAGTGGAACTGAATAAACATACTGATAGTCATCAGATATTTGCTTTTTATTTTTTGAGCCATATTTCAATGTTGCCTTTCCTGCCAGATTACTTTGAAATTAGAATACTAATTAGAAGAACCTTGATCAAATATATGCACTTAAAGAATTGATCTTCAGAAATAACTTGCCTATTTGATGCTCCTCCCAAGCCTCTTGTTCTGCAAATGGGTTCATTTTATCCCCAGCACTCGAGTCCCTATATATGCATGAGAAACAAAAAAAATAAATAAAACTTTAACCAGACTCAGCACGAAATGTTTTTAGCAAATATATTTATATACCAGTTGTGCTAGATGAAGCTCCCAAAGGATATGCAGTTAATGTAGTGCTTGCAGTGAAAATTGTGGAGTATAAACGTCTTAAGCATCTTATATTCCCAGTGTAAACTGACCTGTAACGCTGCAAAGCCACGGCAAATCTCTTTTCCTGATTAACAACACCATCCTGGTCATAGGCATCTGGCATCCTGTACTGCACTCCCAGAGAATGTCGGGGAGAGTTGCGAATAATCAGTTAATAACACCACATACAAGTATATAACATGAACAAAAACCATTGATAAGACAGATTCATTCACTGATGATCTCATAATTTTTATGATGCTATTTGGAGAAGGGAGGATAATATCTGTAGAAAATTCTTCTAGAAGCAAGTCACCTAACTAAGCAAGATACAGAAAGATATCAACTACCCACCTACCTCTTCTACATTCTTGACAACCCTCTGCCTCTGTGGATCGAGAAGAAAAGGGGCTCAATGATTTTAACATGAGAAAGCAAGGAGGTCTAGCTGTTTCAAATATCCAACCTGGAATATTGCCACTGGGACTCAATGCACTATGGAACAGCCCTCTCTTTGAAATGGCCAAACACATATTTTTTACCCTTTCCCACCGCCCCCACAAAAAAAAAAATCCTATAGTTTCCAAAGAGAACTATTTTTTTATAAGTAAACGATTATATTGATATGAATAGGCATAGCCCAGTTACACGAAATGGTATACAAAAAGGTAACACCTATTTAGGGAGAAAAAATGGAAACAAGAAATTCATGAAAATCGAGACCACGAAAATCTACAGCTGTGGCCCATAGAAAAAGTGCTGACAAAAAATAATCTAAGTTCTTCTAATGACCGCTCCTTGTAACACTCGGTCATTTCACTCCATCCATAGGCACCACAGGATACTAATCGGAACCATTTTCCACACCGTTGAGATTTGTGGGAGACCTCGTAGATTTGTCCAATTGGCCATGAGCTCTATCACTGTGGCAGGCATAACCCAAGCTAGTTCTAACTTGCTAAACACCTAATTCCATAACGGCCTAGCAAGCTCACAGTGCAACAGTAGATGATCCACAGTTTCACCACTTTTCCTACACATACAGCATCAATCTACTATGATCACCCTGCATTTCCGTAGGTTATCATCGTCAAGATCTTACCCAATGCTATACAAAAAATGCTGCTTTGAGAGGCGCCTTATTTCGCCAAATCCTTCTCCGTGGGAATTGAGTATTCTGTGGATGTGTGAGAGAATTATGAAAAGAATGGACTGAGATGGGTATCCACCATATTATGTCAGCTCCTTGTGTTCTCGGTATCATGGTGTATAGAAGACCAAAGAACTTCTCAATGCTGCCAACTTCTCAATCTTGGGCCGCTCTAACGAAATTCATGTTCTATTGGACTAGTCTCCAAAGAACTCCATACAATTCGTCACTAATGCATCTTTCTCACATGCAATTCTAAAAACTGAAGGGAATGAATCCTTTAGGGCTTGATCTCCACACCACAAGTCAGTCCAGAATTTTATTCTAGACCCATCACCCAAAGAGAACTATTTGAGAGCAGCAAGTTGCCTAATTCTGATTGCATCCTGCAATGCGAAGAACCAAAAATGCCCCCTTTAATAGGCTAAATCTTCACACCACACAAGGTGCCAACACTTTATCCTAGATCCATCTCCCACCTCACATATGATGTGTTGGGCAATTATCAGTCAACAAAGTTTTATTTATCAAAAGAGTAATAATCAACACTTTTTCTCTCCGTACACTTTTCCTTGTAAACTCATTCTGATGGTGATCGTAGGCATTTGATCGTGCGATTTTGCTCGTATGGGGAGGAAAATGGGTCTTTTGAAAGCTGTTGTTATAGAATTAAGTTATTTGAGGTGTCAAGCGATGGTCGTAGGGTGCTCTTTACTGAAAGAGGGTGGAAGTTTGTGAAATATATGAGCTTGGAGTCAGCCACGGAGCGCTGGTTCACCAAAGCTCTGGAGGATTGTTTGAAGGGTGGGAGAAAGGAGTTCTATACAGCGCATCAGGTAGGTGATGGGGATTGATGTATTTTGGGTAGTTTTTCGCGGGCTTTTTGGGGCAATAGGAGCTCTCTAGTATGGATTAGGAATTTTCTTGTATACATCCAGTGCACTTGGTTAATCCTATTGATTTATATATAATACTTTTACTTATAAAAAAAAAATAAGGGGGGAGGCTGTGATACCCCATTATAATAAGTGATAAGGGTAGGTAGAGTCCACATTGTTTGGGAATGAGAAGTTCTTGCTCTTTATAATGTTCCAATCGGGCTCCAATTGTATTGTTGACTAGTCATTTTGGAGTATGGGTCATGTGACTTGGGCCTTCCATTGGGGCATTACGAATGATATTAGAGCCTATCCTAACCAAAAATGTGGGACTTGAGCCATGTCACTTACGAATCGTTGACTATTCCTTTTGGAGTATAGGTCATGTGGTTTAGGCCTTCCATTGGGACATTACAGTAGAAATGTAACTTTAACAAAAAAGCCCTGGACTTATAAAGCTTCCTGCGATAATCAAGGTTTTTTAAACATGTATCTCGCAGGAAATCACCAATGCTGTGGCGGGATGTTAGATAAAACGACTGGACAGGACAGTTCTGTTTGGAGGATAACAATCAACCCAAAAAGACCAAATGAGGAACATCAAGTATCAGAATGCATATTTAATGGCTCAAACACTACTGCAATGACAGAATTGAGGCTAGAAGAGAAACCACTCAATAGCGTAGATGGTCATCTAGGTTCCTGACTTGTCAAATGATTATCTTTCCAAAGAGAGGCAGAAAAATAAGAAGTTTATAGTTTGCCATTAATCAGCTACCACTCAGTGTCAACCATATGCAACATTGGCAAAAAATCATCTGCTAAAAGCTACTGTCCAAAATAGCTCGAAAAGCAATAAACATAAATAATTAACCAGAACAATGAATGAATAAATGGACCTGCCAACCATGCCTTAGTAAAATGTTGATTACCTCATTTGTATCGTCAGCCTCCTCAGACCGCTTCTTCACAAGCTCGTATATTTCCTTCTTGTACCTAATAAAATAAAAATTCATTAATTTTTTTTACTGACCCAGTTTCCATAAACAGTGGGAGAAACACATGTTTAAAGCCTCATGACAGGAGTTTTGAGCTTTGAACAATTACTTTGCTTTCCAATTTAAATCCAAGGACTAATATGGCTTTTCCACGTACAAGATGAACTCAGAAACATATCTCGCATGGATACTCAAAAAACAGGGAACTACAATTGATTGGATATAGATCCCCTCGAATTCTAGGGCAGAGTGGAAGACAAATACACATGAAGTCGTCTATACAACATTTATTGAGCATTTAATACTCCCCAAGAAATTCACTGAGACAACTATAGATGTTGTAGATCCCACATTGTGTCTCTCTCTCTTCCACTCTAGGCCCTAGAGTTCAGGTAAGAACTCTAGATGATCCAAATCCCAATTGATTACTATTGTCGTGTTTCCACAAAATGCACGACATGGATCAAATGTGTCAAGCCCTTTTACACCATCTTTGCAGCCAAAAATGGTGGCCATTCAAGAGAAGGCAAAAGTACAAAGCGATAACCAGTCTATTGAAACAGAGACCATCCTGTTTTGAAATTGTAATTGAGTAACTTGATCAATAGAAGTTTTTCATTTTTCCAAACTAGAGATGAAAAGGAAAAAAATATATGCTTCAAAAGTACAGATAATATGCGAAAATTTTATTAAGATTACTTATCCAAAAAAAGTACAAATAATTTTATTTAATGAACACAAAAATGTGCTTCCCAAGAACACACACAGCATACAAAGATGCACCAAGTTACAAAGAGAAAAAAGGTCAAAAACTCCTGAAAACTAAAGCTGGAAAAACACAAGTTTGCCACCATCCAATAGTACATAGATCTAAAAAAGTCCTTTAGATCCTCCACAATCTTCTCACAATCAATCCTCAAAATTCTAATCATTTCCAATACACCATATTAGTCAAATCGGGATCATTTTTTCACAAAATTTTACTATGTTGGTTTCTAAACCAACCTTTCCAACACAAAAAGATCCACCACCTAACGAGGCAAGACACAATCTAACCCGAAAAAGCTAAAACCATCTTGCCACAAAGCACTAGCTACTTCATAATGTAGCAACAGCTCTAATTCTTCTCACACATGCAGTACAAATATTATAACTCATCTCTTCCTAAAATTATCCATTGTAAACATTTTTTCTAAAGTGACCACCTAAGCAAAGAATGCTGCTTACTCCTTGGACCAATTTAGTAGGTGAAAGTTAAGCTCCTCCACCACCCCTTCCTATAATAAGTTCCTCTGTAATCTTTTAATGCGACTAGTGATGTCGTCAAGAAGGGAAATAGGGATTTAAAGCAAGAGGGAAAATAAGACAAAACACTTTATCAGGAAATTATAGCACCCATTAACAAATATAACCTTTCACCAGTCGAACTATATTCCATCTTTTCAATGGTACCCTCCCATATGTTATTGGTCTTAAACTGAGCTCCAAATGAGAGGCCTAGATGTGCCATAGGCAAAAACCAACCTTACAACCAAGAACGTCTGCAAGGCTATCCACAACATACCAATTGTCTAGAAGTAAGATCTTGCCAAATTAATCTTCAAGCCCGATATAGATTTAAAAGAAAAAGAAGCAAACAGTGCAAGGAATGCTTATGCTCAAGGTTTGCTTCACAGAAAATCAAGGTGTCATCTCCAAATAAAAAATGCCGAGTTGTGAAGTCAATCAGCATTCATGTTCCCTACTGAAAAGCTAGTCTACTTTTGGTTGAAAGAATAACAATGTGTACACCAATAACCACATGGCACAGGAAACTTAGATCTATAATTAAATGAAAATTGAATACCTCCCAGGCTCACAATATACAGAAGGAAAATGGATAATAAAAAAAAAAAAAAAAGTTAAAGATATCTGCAAGCAGGAGAGACAAGTTACCTTAACTCACGCCGTTCTGCTTCGGTAAGCTCAACGCCATCAAATAGATATTGTTCATCTTCTATATCATCTCTGATATTTAGCAAAATTTATCAAGATTATGAGAAGAGACACTGGTAACTAATTCTATCTTTTACCGGCTGAAAAGCATAAGCCTGAACTATGAAAAGAGCAGCATGCAATCCATCATACCTTAATTCCTCAAGTTTCTTTTGCTCCCTTTTCTTTAGGTATTCTTGTCTTGACACTTTCCTAAATCACAAGAAAAGGATGATTAGTATTATGGCTAATCAGAACATAGAAAATAGATAGGATATAGATAAGATCCCTCAGTGCACTTTATTACTTCCTAAGATAATCAATGTGATGTGGGAATGATGATTAAAAATTTCATAGAATCTTCAAGCACTCTAGAAAATCCATACAATATTAAGCAAGAATTTATAGCAATTGAGGTGTTGAAGAATGAATAACTAATCTCAGAAGGATAATGCTAAATCCAGAGATCTAACTGGAGTGTTTCCACCTTTAAATATCATCTATACATAAGTTGTCTCCACAGAATTGTAGATTTTATAGTTAATTATGAACCATCTAACCTCACACTGTTCATTAACAATTACTCCAATAAAATGTCTCTTTCTTGAGAAAGAAAATATGCAAATAACTTATGGTCATCTTTACCTCATTACAATTTTACAAGTTTTGGGAAACCAACAGAGTAATAATTTATAAGAAGAGGGGCATAAAAAGACAGAAAGCCTTAAAAAATAAGGACCACAGAACAAGACATGGAACCAACCCCTTTATGTCACAAACAGATAAGACAATAAACAAACTCAAAAAGATATAAACAAGCAACACAGGAGATAATAATCAACAAGAGAAGCATGATAAGGGCATTACTCAAGTCGTCATATGCTTGCTTGGATTGTTCACCATCTCTTCTATCACATCTGACTTAGCATTTAGAAATGATCTAATTTTTTAAGAGTCCAATGTGCATCAGCCTAATGCCTGAGTGCTAACTCATCATTAAATAATTTTTTTTATAATTAATAAGAATTTTATTGCCAAGAAAAGGCACAACCCAAATACACAGGATGTATACAAAGGAAATACCTACTACACTCTAGAAAGCAGGAAACTAAGACAGAAACAGATTCAGTACATTATCATCATTCCTTACAAAGATCTTAGCCCACAAACTCAAAGCAGAAAAGAAAAAATTTTGAAGATCTTCAAAATAATGCTCCTTGTCTTCAAAACATCTCTCATTCCTTTCCAGCCATAAACACCACATTAAACACAAAGGAATCATTCTCCATCTGGCAGCAACACCTTTCCTTGCCTCAAAACCACACCAACAAGCAAGATCCACAACTTCCTTAGGCATCACCCAATATAAACCTATCCGACCAATAACCTCATTCCTCAAAGACTTTGCCACCTCACAATGTAAAAAAAGATGATTCTCCACACCAAATGTCATGCCAAAGAGAATCATCTTCCCTTCCCCCACCTTAAATTTAATATATTTAGAAAACTCCCCCCAACCTTTCCTAATAAACTTCCAAAAACTCACGCCACACACTTCTCTAACTTCATTAGAACACCAATCCCCCCACCCACTCCCATATTTAACAGCAACAACATTCTTCCATAAAGCATCTATCTCTTCATGTTATCTCCAAAGCCATTTTCCAATAAGTTCTTTATTAAACAACCTCAAATTTCTCAACCCCCAATCCTCCACAAGAAACCGGTTGACAAACCTTGTTCCAACTAACCAAATGAAACTTCTTTTCCTCTCCTATTCCTCCCCATAAAAAATTACGATAAATTTTCTCAATTCTTATAGCAACCCCAGCCGGCAAAGGGAAAAGAGAGAGAAAATACGTCGGAAGATTAGACAACGTACTCTTTATCAAAGTAATTCTACCCACTTTAGACAAATATAACATTTTCCATCCAGCCAACCTTCTCTCAATCACCCCATCCCATATCAAAACAGATTTGTGAGGAGCCCCCAAGGGAAGAACAAGATACTTCAGCGGCAGTAAAGCAATCTTACACCCCAAAATATTAGCCAAATCTGAAATATTTTACCTACGGCACCCACAGGTACAATTTCAGACTTGATTAGGTTAATCCTGAGACCCGAGACAGCTTCAAAACATAACAACAATGCTCTCAAAGATCTAATATGTTCTTCGTTGGACTCACTAAAAATCAAAGTGTCATCGGCAAAAAGAAGATGAGATAATTTCATGCTATTCCATTCCTCATTGCCCACCTCAAAACCCGACAAGTATCTTCCTTCAACAGCCACTTCCAACATTCTACTCAATGCATCCATGACAAGGACAAAAAGAAAAGGAGATAGCAGATCTCCTTGTCTCAAGCCACGTGAACTATTAAAAAACCCAACCGGAGTGCTATTCACCAAAATAGAAAATCCAGACGTCGAAATGCAATGTTTGATCCACATACACCATTTCTCTCCAAAACCATATCTCCCAAGCAAATACAATAGAAAATCCCAACTAACATGATCATACGCTTTTTCCATGTCCACTTTAATCAAAATTCCAGATTCATTTGATTTAATTCTGATATCCACATACTCATTAGCAACTAAATCCGAGTCAAGAATTTGTCTCCCTCTTACAAAGGCATTTTGAGATTTCGATATAATATTTCCCAACACCACACTCATATGATTAGCTAACACCTCAGAGATTATCTTGTATACCCCATTCACAAAACTAATAGGCCGAAAATCCTGCATCACCACAGCCCCTACTTTTTTGGGAATAAGTGCTATAAATGTAGCATTGAAACTTTTCTTAAATTTCTTAAATGTATAAAATTCATGAAAAACCTTCATGATATCATCCCACACTATATCCCAACAAGATTGAAAGAAAACCATTGAGAAACCATCCAGACCCGGAACCTTATCCCTTGCCATTCCTCTAACCACATCAAGAACTTCATCATCTTCAAAATCTCTCTCCAACCATTCTTTACTTGCCTGATCAATGAAGTCAAAAAACAGTCCATAAAGCTTTGGTCTCCAAGAGTATTCTTCGCTGAACAACTTCACATAGAAATTGACAATGTGATCCTTAATGACCTCTTGATCTGAAATGATGTTTTCACGTTCATGAAGAACCTCAATAGCATTATTTCTTCAATGAAAGTTCGTCATACGGTGAAAAACTTTCGTGCACTTGTCACCATCCTTCAGCCAAAGGACCCGGGATTTCTGTCTCCAAGAGATTTCCTCCATTAAAGTGATCTTCTCTAAATCATCCACCACCACTTTTTCTCTCTCCAATTCCTCACCGGATATGTATGTCCCCCATCAACTCCCTTTACTCCAAACTCCGCAACTGCTGCATCAAAAGTTTCCTTTTATTTACCATGTTCCCAAACTCTTCAAGATTCCACTTCTTCAAATCTGTTTTAATGCTTTAAGTTTACCAGCCAATACAAAGCTCGGAGTACCAGAAAAAGAGTATGAAGACCACCACAATCTCACTCTATCCACAAAACCCTCAGCCTCCAACCACATATTTTCAAATTTAAAATACCTTAGTCCTCTAAGTGCCCCCACTCTACAACGTAATATGATAATGGTCAGAACACATTCTCGGAAGCCTTTTCTGCCTCAAATCAGGAAAACGAACCTCCCAAGAAGCTGAAACCAGAAATCTGTCCAGCCTAGACCATGCCCTTCCATTGGACCATGTAAACTCCCCATCAACCATCGGAAGATCGATCAAACCAAGCTCAAAAATCAGATCTGAAAAAGCATTCATGGCAAGAGAGAGATGATTATCCCCCACTCGCTCACTAGGGAACCAAGTAATGTTAAAATCCCCTCCAAAACTACCAAGGAACATCCCAACAGCAGTAAACACCCACCATTTCATCCCATAAAATACTCCTACTATTATCCACGTTAGGACCATAAATCCCCGCAAAAGCGCATTCAAATCCATCATCCACACTTTCGAATTGGCAAGCAACCATAAACTCTCCCACATAATGATCTACCATCTCCACTAACCTCATATCCCACATAATAATACCACCACCTGAAGCCCCTTTCGAAACTACTTCAATCCATCCCACACATTGACAGCACCATAAACTGTTCACAATTGTTTGATAAACCAACTTCAGCTTGGTTTCTTGGATACAAATAACATCAGCCCTCCACTTTCGAATCAAATTCTTAACCCGAAGACGTTTTCTATAGTCGTTCAGCCCCCTCACATTCCAAGAGATGATTGTTGGTTTCATTGATGACTATAAACCACCCTCTCCTTGCCATTATCTCTAAAGGTGCTTCCTCCCTTTGTGTTATATAACCTCTTCAATTCCCTCTCCTTCTTTAGAGCAGATCTAGCCAAAAAAGGTTGACCAGCCTCTATAGCTATTAGAAGTGCTCTAAATTGTTCCTCGAATCCAACACAAGAGATTCCCACACAATCCTTGATTTCATCTACTTTCCTAATCACCCAATTAGATGAGCAATTAGGCCACTCAATTTCAAGAAGGATAGAACACAGCGGATCAAGGTCCATTTCTTCATCAGATTCTCTCAGCTTTCCTGACTCACTTGCCTCTACCTCCTCCTCCCCTCCAAGAACCATATGCAACTTAGAGTTTAACCTCTGGGTGCAAGGGACCCCAAAAACAAACTCCTCAATGGACCCAATGGCATTACCACTCAATACCACATCTCCCTCCACCATTTCCACCCCCTCTGAAACCCTCTCGTTGCCTTCAAAACGTAGCTCAACAAGAGCCAATAACGACTTAGAAGAGAACCTCCCAATCTTGAGATGAGAATCTCCCTTTTGAACCTCGGGCTTGGAGGAAGGCAACATACTCCCCTTCGCAGGAGTTGAACACACCACCTGAGTACCCTCAGAGGGATCGTCTACCACCGTCGTCCCTTTCTGTGAAGAAAGCACAACCTCCTATGCCGTCGAGGGTTAAATCTGGACCTCCTCGGAGTTCCGATTCTCATATCTGAGTGACTAAAGAGTCGTCGTAGGATATGCCCCAGTCGAAGAGCCTCTCTAAGACTCGCCTGACACCGTCGACCCTGTTTGTGATGTCAGAGCCACCAAGCCCTTGGGCTAGGCCACCCCTCTTCCCGGGCTTTTCGAACTCTGTCTATCGCGTAAAGGCTTTGGCCTCTAGAGACCAGGCCTTTTCTGGGCCTCAATCCGGCCCATTTGCTGACTTAAGTTTAAAACCCATAGGCCCATTCCGCTACTCCCCCGTCCTTTTTCCTTCTTCCTTATCCTCTAAATTTAGGCCCAAACCCATAAACAAACCCAACCCTTCATCTTCCTTCTTCAACATTGACTCCAACCTCTCCTTCCACCCAAATAACTATGCCCTTACGTGCCACAGAGACCCTTCAACTTCTCCAACTTTTTGAACACCTCAGCAGGCCAACCATTCTTCCTTTCATCCAACTGCTTCCACCACAAAACACCATTCCTTATGTTACCATCCAACACCGATTCATCCTTCCTAAATTTACCAACACCAGAACTCTAATAACATAACCCTCCTACCTTGGATTTGTTAAGGCCGACAGGTAAGAAACTTCACAATGATGAATAACATATTTTGAAGATGTATCAGAAATCACCTTCTTATTTCTGGAATCCCGTTCACCACCACCCTCCTAGGAGCACCTCTGTTTTTAGTACCTGAAACAGAGTTCCTAAAATCAACCATCTCTCTCATTAATCTCACAAAACCTGCCCAACCATCTCTTTTCCTCCCTTCTGGAATCACTATGATTCCATTCCCTTTAGCAGTGCCAAACTCAATCAGCTTCACAAATCTACCAAATGTGTTTGGACACTTTTGGGCCATAAAAACTCTATTACCATCCCTTCTTGTCTTAAAAGAATCTGCATTGCTCGATATCCTCAGACAATCCTCCACCATCTTTGCCATCCAAATAACCATTCCTCCACTAAGATGAAGGGACTTAGACATCTTCTTGCTCCTCTTAGTAATACAAAAAAAGTTACCACCTTTCCTACTAAACACAAACCTCTTAGCTTCAATCCAAAAACTACAATCCATATTCAACAAACTAAAGTTAAAACTAAAAGAAGAAAAAAGACAGAGGGAACACGAATTAGGGAAGCAAAGAAAAATCAAGGACTATCCCTGGCGAGAAGTGGCAGGGATGGAAGATGAAAGGCCATACCCCAAGAGAGAGAGAGAGATTAAGAAAACCCGGGCAAACACTTTCATAAATTGGTCCCATCATTAAATAATTCTGCCATGCACTATTATCCTTTTTATTTATTATTGGCACCAAGTCTCCGGAACAGCGTCCCGACTAATCTCGGGGGTGCACAAGCCCTCGACAAGGAATTTCCCGCAAGTGCACCTTGGGTAATTCAAGGGGAAAATCCCCCAGTCTGATGACCCCTAGAGATTGTTTGCACCCAATGGGACTTGAACCTTAGACCTCAGGAAAGCATATCCCTAAACCCAAGGCCTTAAACACTTGAGCCAAACCCTAGGGGTTTATTATCCAAATGATGTTAGCGAACTAATAATGTTGAACATTTGTTGATACAGATGTTGAGAAACAAATTTTGTGGTGAAAAGAAAAAAATAAATTTAAAGAGTCCCTTGTGATATTCTGCTCTACTTAGATAACCTTAAAGAATTCCAGAATAAATATTCAACGAAAGTCAAGATTTCTAATGATATACACACACCACACTCCAAATTATTGCAAAAAAATCTTATGATGTTTCCATTTTCAAATAAAGAAATGATATCGTTTTTTTCATTAGTAATGAAGCGAAATCATGTTAAAAACTCAACGATGGAGCAAATCATATGGGATGTATAATGACCAACCTCAAGGTTTCAAGGCCATTTTGCTCCAAAGCATTAGATCTCCTCATTTCCTCTTCTGTTTAAAATAAAAATACATCAAACTGAGACAAGGTTATATAATGATGTGTGTATACATACATTATGCAAATATGCAATGCATTTTCGATTGAAATGCCTGCAAATATGCTATACCTTCCTCCCTTCGTGTTAACTTTGGCTCAGTTAACTGTTACAAAATTAAAAAATAAATAAATATATAAAATAATTAGTAACATGAAAATTAACAAATAAAGCATTTTGTATAACATTACATAGATGTGAACATATGTAGAAATATGTACATCTACTACTAGTCATTGGCACAAATAAGAAGGCATTGTCAGTCTATTAAGATGTATTAAAGGAAAAGTGACCCCAAGTTTTGTTATATGTATATACCTACATACTTGTAGGTGTCGTGAAATCCAAGCTCGGGGCCAGTTCCGTACTGAAGTCTCACACTAACCATTTTTTCTTTCAGGTTTACCATATTTACTACAAAGCATTGTTATGAACTACATGTGTGTGTGTGAACAAGCCAGATTGATTTGCTTCACTTAGCAAGCTCAACTATACTTTTTTTTATGCAAGTAAAGCAAGCTTAGCTATACAGCCACCATTTAGCTACCCCCAATTAAGCATAGAGGTAAATCAATGGTGTGAGGAAGCATAGACAGGTTAAACCATGATGGTTTGGACCAACAAGACGAAAACAAAAAAGGTCCAAGCATACCTTTCGACAACAGCTAATAGTAATAATTTCAATATAAATCCACACCTTTCGTGTCCCTGCTGCATCCCGCTCCCTTATATTTCTCTCTAATTGCTCCCTCTCTCTTTGGTCACGCAATCTCTCTTCCTCTGACTGCATAACAGTAGAAACACGAGACATAATTTACAGAGAAAACAAGGAAAACATATTGATGAAAATAAGCATAATGTTTTTCCTAAGTAGAACTGACACTAGGCAAAACATAAGTGCAAACTTTACGAAGGCACACAATAGTATAATCAATGAAACCACATATGTATTCAAGCAAACATATTTTAGATTTGATACCGTGGAACATGTCAAACCTAGTTGCATCAAAAGGGCCCTACTATGAATCTCAAGGAAGAAGCCAGGATTATAAATTTGTAGAGGTTGAGTACTTTTAGGTTTGAAATAAATAGTTGAATTGAAATTTTCTAGAAACACCATTAGCAAAGTGATAAAAAATGAGTAAAACAATAAGAAAGAAAAAATAAATTTCAAAGTTTGCATTCTTCCAAGAATATTGCTAATATTACCTCTAAGTTTTTCATATCTTGCAATTATAAAAAGAGGTTGAACTATGGAAATGACCTTTATAGGAATTATAAAAAATGACTTTTCTCTCCAAACACTTATCTCATCTCTACAGGGAAGATGAAAGCCCACAACTCTAGAGGCTATCCGACCTGGAGATGGCAGGTTAAACCTGCAGGTCATCCAACCCTTGAAGTCAGGGCCTCTACCGGTGTTGCAAAAAAGCCATTGTAGACAACGTTACACAGGACGGGGACAACACAAAAACCACCAATGGAATAAGGCGAGCCGGTGGTTGGGCAAAAGCACAAAGCAAAGAAGACATACAAACTGGGCAAAAGCACCCATATACGAATTTTATTTGTATGAGCCTGGGGGGGGGTGCCCTTGTCCCAGACTATGGTATAGCAAGTTGATAAAAAAAACCAATAAGAAGACCAGATAAAAGAATTAAGAAGATTAAAGAAGTGAATCAATTGATGGAGTAGGATTTGTATGCTAGGTCACATTGTCAATATACTTTATTATATGAACATTGAAAAAGTATTGTGTTATAACTCAAAGACTTTTTCCAGTGAAAAGAACGCAATGTAACAAAAGACGCGGCATCTTATACAAATAAAAGCATCCACATTTCAGCGCAAAATACCTCTGAACCATCATCTTCATCCTCAGAAGTTTTCCTTTTAGCCTGTCTCTTTGTTTCCCTTTGTGCAATTACCTGTAGCATTGCGTCAAAGCAAGCAAACATAACATGACATTAGAATAAGCTTTTCCCAGTACTTGATGAAACAAAGACAAAAAAAAAAAAAAATTCCATCAGTTAGGCCATAATATTGTGCCTCATTATCTTCATCTTCATCTTCTTGACTTTCAATCTTCTTCCTGAAACGTTTTCTACGGGTATCTACTTTTCTGGTTTCAGGAGCAGCTGCAGTGGAAGATCTATGATCAACATTGCCTCCCACATCATTGTCGTCGTCATCATCATCATCAGCATCCAAAATCGCATAAGACTTCTGCTTCTTTGCCAACATAGCAGCTTCCCTTTCTTGTTTCTGATAAAGCTGTAATAGACACCAAGTATAGTGAGAAGGGGCAGAGAATATTAGATGGATGCATGCAAAGAATCAAAAACTAAAACAGCAAAGAAAATTTTGCAGATACTCGTCAAACTTGTAACCCTATGAATTACTGAAATCCCAAGTAAAAAAACTCACATTTAAACCAGATGATTTGCGTGGCACTCTAGCAAAGATTTCTTCAGAAAATGCACGGGTTTCACTTGATGAAGAGAGTCCAAATTCCACAAGCTTGACCAACACATCAGCTGGTGAAACTGCTTGCTTAGCTGCAACAAAAGTAACCAGCTCTGTTAAATAAAGTGATAACCACAATCTTATATGTCCCTCCAAGGCTAAATTACAGAGAATTATCATGTCGTGACTTACATAGTCCAATAATATACTGAACAAGAGTGGGCTGAGAATATCCCAGCAGCGAGATCAACTTATCCGATACCCAAGTCTTCAAATTGCTTTCACTCCCCATTTTCCCTGGCACTAACCAAGATAACCAAATCAAACCAACAGGTTCCAACTTTCAATATATACAAGGACAGAACAAAATATTAAATTTTAAATTTGCCTAATGCATTAGTTTGGATGAAAGTAAAAATAAACCAGAATGATGAAATCAATATTAAAAAATAAGCTCGGTTTAATTGCCAAGAAAACCTCAGAACAAAAAGCTTCGATTTTCATGTATTTGGTTGTTAAAAAGTTAAATCTGAGATAGATAGAGAGAGAGACACAGAGAGAGAGAGAGAGTTGTGCAATCTCACATGGACTTGAGAGAGAGAACTTTCACTCTCATGTGAATTAAGGAAATAATCAACGTGATATTCACAACAGTTTCCAAAAAAAAAAAAGGAATCTAATGGTTCAACGATCAGTTTTTTATGCTATAGCTAGAGTTTTCTCAGCAACCAAACAGTACACTTTGGTCGGTTTTGGGCTCCTTAAAATTGTGGCTTGTTCAATTGTTCCATGCAACTAAACAGACGTAAAAATTCAATGTTCAATAATCTGAGAAATAGAACTAATCTGATGAAACTAACCAAAGAGTTGGATTGTGAGAAAGGTTGCTTGCCTCGGACTTGGGGATTTCTCCGAGAGCGTGGCGGGATAATGATGGTGAAAGAGTGGATGTGAGACCACCACAAGGACCAAAGAGACTGAGAGTTATGCCATACGATCAATGGCTTTGCGTCAACTATGGCGGAGAGAGCTCGACAAAGAGGGAAAGTGGGTGGGTTTCGAACGTGTGCAAGGGCAAATGGGAAAAAAATGAAATTTAGCAAAACTTATGGATTCGGCTAGGATTGGGTGGCAGGCCCCCGTAATACGACCCACCCACCCAATCCACCATCCCCGCTAGGGGACAAGCAGACAACCCACCCGCATGGGGTGCGGGCAAGTGCTTAAGGCATAGATCAAAATGCAAGCAGGGTTTTTCGCCTACACGCCCGCTCATGGGTATATAATATAATTATCATATGTAAAACTAAATCCCTAATTTTCTCTCTCTCTCCCCTCACTTTCTCCTCCAGCCACCCACCTCTACTCTCTCCCTTTTCTTCTCTTCTCTTCTCTTCTCTTCGTCTCCTTCCTATTACTCTCACACCGGTTATTCTCCATTTCTCCTCCTCTTCTTCTTTTCCTCTTCTTCTCTTCCTCTTCTTCTACTCCTCCTCCTCTTCTTCTCTTCGTCTTCTTATTCTCCTCCTCTTCTTCTCTTCTTCTTTTTCTCCTCGTTTCATTCCTCTTCTTCTTCTCCATTGATGACCAAGCAGCGGTCGTGGGTCACCGGCGATTTTTTCTTCTCCTATTAATTTTCTCATCCTCTCAATCCTCTTCTTCTTCTCCACCTACGGCCAAGCCATGGTCGATGATTGTAACATCATAATATTTGTGCAGATTCATGCATAAATATGAGGTTTTTGTGCAATTTTTGGCGATTTTTTTGTGAATATTGGTGGACGGACGGTGGCAGTGTAAATTTGCCCGTATGGCAAGCGGATACGGAAGGTTAGGGATGTTGGCAGGGGCGAGGGCGAGGGGCAGGAGGGGTGGCTACCAGCCCGTATCAGGCAAGTAGCACCCCTAGATTTGGCCCTCTATTTTTAACACACCACTGGAATCATCTAACGAGGCACAACCCTCAACAATTTGAAATTTTTAATGGGAAATGATGTCTTAATTCTGTCATTCTCACTCATGATGCTGATTATAAAGATTTTATCTATCAAGAATTAAATGATCAATTACTTAAAAAATGCCAACTCAACAAATGTTACTAGGGATGACAAAATAAAAAATAACAGTTGTATTTTTCATTTTTAAAACAAGTCAACTCAATTTTTTGTCCCTCTCAAGTCTTAGCTCGATATCTAGTCCTAAGTTTTGCAATAGCCTCTATCTATATGGTAAGGACAAGCCAAAACAATAACTTGCTCCCATTTTCTTTCCATGAGGGAGAATAAAAGCTCAAGGAGCAATGAATAATGGTGCTTATGCTTTCCCTTTTCCTTTAACCTATCTATTGTGCTTCTTCTTTTTAGCATACACATTCATCTCCCAATCCTAAATAATTATTATTACCGAGCTAGAGGTAAAATAAGTTGGTTTAAGCCCAAATCGTGAACTAAGAACCTAAATGATGGATGGAAACTTTGATGTATTTGAATGTGGGCTTAATCTCGTTACACAAGGAGAGGCTGATGTGTAAAGACCCACTTTACACAAGATCTTGTTTGAAGGTATTCAGTTGATAAGACAGCCCTAGGATGTTTCATCTCATGAAACACTACTCGATCAGCTGACTCAATTAAATAAATGCAAGTTCCCTCTGAAAAAGCATTTATTAGATGCTCACTAATACTTTGATATCTAGCTCATAATCAACAACCTAGTAATACAAAAGCAATCTAGTGATACCAAAACCACCTTCTAAGCTCTTCTTTTATGAAAAAGGAAACAAACGAGTTTGATTGAAAAATGAAATAACCTCATTATGCATAATCTATACAAAATAGCATATATCAAACCATAAATCCTAACACCCAATTGCAACAACCCACACCACAACTTAAAACTGAACTCCAAATTGGAAATAGGAAATAAGAAATCAAATAAAAAAATCCAACTCCAAGTCAAATATAAAAAAATAAGAAATTAAAACATAATTCAAAATGAAGCTACAAGTTTATTCTTGACTCAACATTAGAAGAGTGCTACAGAGAGAATATGCGATGGTGGGTGCCTACAAAATTGCGAGTGTAGAGAAAGACAACAGAGTGCTATTGATAAGAGAGGTACGTTATGTGATGTAAAGAGGAAAACAAGAGAAAGTTTGAATGAAGTTTTCCAAAAAGAAGAGAGAGAAAGAAACAATAAAAAAATTCTATACAAAAACAGAAACACATTTATCTCTCAATTTCTTGTACTTTCTAAAAAGAGAATACACTAATTGCTTGTAAAGCATGAACAACTGACAGTAACTAGTAAGATAGGTCAGAACTGCTTCTCCTTATCAATAGCTAGACTTGAATCCTCCATGTTGTCTTGAAGCTTTTGATCCATTCAGATGCTCAGCAAGAAGCTAGCTATTTGGTTCTGAACTGCATATCATATTTCCTCATAATTGATTCTTTCTTCTGCAGTACTTTTATCTTCTGACACAGGTTTCAACTTATATTCATCACATTTCTTTTTCGTTCCCCTTTCATCCAAATGTACACAAAAACCCAAGGGGTTTTGCGCCCACAACATCACCCTCCACCTATTCACCTTTGTTATCTTTCACTTCTATCTAGCCCACTCCGGTAACAGCCAACTCTAAGCCTATTAAGTGATATAGTCCACTGAAAATTAAAAAGCATATGAATACCAACAAAATTCTTATTCTGATAATAAACTGATTCTTGAGTAACATTCACGGAGATAATTAAATGTCAAGCACAGATTTTATAACAAACATAAACAAAACAAACCTTATCATGGAAAGAATCACAGAAACAAAACCTGATAACTTATTCACGTTTCTACAAATTATTAATAAACTGATAATTTAGATCAGCATAACATCTAACCTACGAGCCCAATACAAATCCAAAACATCAACAATAGATATCTGCATCCTAATCTAGTTAAATCTTTCGCTGAAGTTTCACCTATACAGAAAGCAGAAACTAGGAGTTTTCAAATCGACAGAGGGTGAGGGAACACATGGAGAAGGAGAAGAAAACCTACAGGAGGAAAGAAACTTGCCGAAGACGATGGCGTGGCGGTGCTGCGTGTAGCAGGTTCGGTGGCACAATCGGAGCATAGTAAGAGAGACCGAGAGATGCGAAGTTGAGAGAGAAGAGACCGAGGAATGAGTCATAGGGACGGAATGAGGGAGATACAGATGGACAGAACCGAGAGAGAGAGAATAAGAGTAACGGCAGGAGAGAGAAAGAGAAAAGAGAGAGGGAGAGCGCTTAATCACGGCGGAGGAGGTGGCAGCATACCTTGGGCTGCGGCGGCGCGACGGTGGGGCAGTCTAATCACGGAGGAGAGATAGAGAGCGGTTCCGAGTGAGTTATAGAGAGAGAGAGAAAGAGAGACACGAAGGAGAGACAGACTCACCGGCTAGTCGAGGCGGCAACGGCGCGGCAGCGGAAAGGGCGTCAAATCACTAGGGCCCCGTTTGGTTACAGAGCTGAAACACAAACAATCACTGAGAAAGGGAGACAGTATCGGGCTGGGGAGAAGAAATATTGGGGAAGTTTTAAATCGTGACTTCTTGCGTCGGTTTAAAGTCGCCACCAATAGTTAAATATCATGCAGTGCCATTTGCGGCATAATAATGTCGCTGTAAAATACAAAAAAGGTGTTGGAATTAACTTTTCTGTTCAAGATTATTTGCGTCGACATGTTTTTGGATGCAAAAAGCAATTTCTTGTATAATTTTTATTTTCCAGAAATGCCAAAAATTGACATTTTTCGTCAAAACTTTGAATCACCAAAAAAAAAATAATGACCGCAAAAAGTCATTTACGTTGCAGTGATATATCCTCAATGTCAATAACTTAGAAAATGTGTTGTTTGAATAATGAGTTAAAATAAGATAAAAATGGAATAAAATATTATTATAATATTTTTTTAATATTATTATTATTTTAAGATTTAAAAAATATTGAATTGTTTATTATATTTTATGTAAAAATTTAAAAAAAATATAATTATGAGATGAGATGAAATATTTTTTATATCTAAATGGGCCTAAATGTACTTCAACTAGTTGGTTAAAATTAGTGGTTTGTAGCTAAATTTTAGCTAGTTATGTATTTTGCCAAGTCCAATGCCGGTGCTCTTATTAAATCCAATTATTCTATCATTTCAAATAATTTGTGAAATCATCACTTATTCTAAAATTTTAAACTGATGAAAAATATAAATGTAATTATTTGTATAATATTCTTAACACTCATCTCACACTCAATACGTAAAATATTTAATTACATGATGTAGGGTGTAAAGTTAAGTTCGAATCCACGACTTCTATTCTGATATCATGTAAAATTGTAACTTATTCTAGAATTTAAACTAATGAAAATATGTAAATTTAATTATTTTTATTATATTATTAACTCAACTAATATTAGTAACAATTTTAGTTTGGCTGTCATTGTTGAATATTTTTCAAGTATCATGCAAACCTCGTGACAATTATGTGAAACACAAGTTGTTGAATTGTGGTAACGCCATTAAATAATGAAATTTCTACTAACCATGACTTAAAAGTGAATCTTAAGAGATTCAAAGATACAAGTCAAAATTATCATTATGGTAAGTATTATTTACATATTTTTGTAACACGCCGAATGTGCAAAGTAGAAGAACTACTTGAAGAACTCTTGAGAAGAAGATGTCGGCACTTAGGATGATTCCAAAAGTTATGTTGCTGAGTTAGGGCATGTAAGTGTAAGGGCTGGGTTAAGGCACATGGGCCATGGCACATTAGAAGCTTAATAAATGAAGTCCACTCATACAGGCTGTGAATGGGCCAAGAGGGCTTGATCCATTATTCTTTTTATACTATTTTAATTCCTTTAAGTCTGTAATCGAATACTATAAGGGTAATTATGTCTTTTCATATTACTAGTATAAGTAAGCGTAGTAACGGACAGAAAAAGGATCCAGAACCTGAGAATCATTTTGTTATTTTCTATTTTCATATATGGAGGAGCTCCCCTCGAAGACAACCTTATCTTTTCCTTCCCAATACATATGAAATATTCATCAGATTGTGCAATTTTTCCTTAAATCCCTAGTTTGATCTATTACAAGTGGTATCCAGAGCCCCTTCCTGCCCTGTTCACCATGCCTGAAAACACTTGTATGAAAGAATTATAGGAAGGTCTCAATGCTCAAAGAAAAACTACAGAACAACACATCAAAGACACTGAAAGCCAGCTTAATACAATAGGCGTGGAGATGCTAGCTATGCGGCGTCAAATGGAGACAATGTTGAAGTAGTTTTTTGGTATGGCAACAGATCTGCACAGTGTGAAGACAACTCTATCAGGAGATTCATCTAGTCATCCGCAAAACAATCAACATCTGGAAAATCAAGAGTCACAACTTGTACCTCACAATACAAACATCCAGCCAAGGCCCATTCAATTGGACTTCCCAGTTTTTCACAGAGATAACCTCCATGGATGGCTATCTAAGGTAAACTATTTTTTTACCTATCATAATATTCTTCATCAGCATAAACTACGTTTATTATCCCTCCACATGGAAGGGAATGCACTAGGGTCAAGGCAAAAGGCCTCTATTAGTCAAAATGAGATGAGAGAGCGCAGGGCAAAAGGCCTATATTATTCATGTGACCCCAAGTGGGCCCCAGGTCACAAATGCTCAAGTCCAAAGTTATATTTGATTGAGGAGAATTATGAAGTGGTAGACATTGACACTAAGAAGGAAGAGGACCATATCACACAAGAAATCACTGGTGCAGCTTCAGAGATCACTTTACATGCTATTATAGGGTCCTTGAACCCTAAAACTATGCAAGTTGTGGGCAGAATTGGTAACCAACCAGTGACTATTCTCATTGATTCAGGAAGTACTCACAACTTCCTGGACCCTTCTATAGTATCAAAACTTTCCCTACATGTGTTAACCAATGACAAAGTTAGGGTGAAAGTTGCAAATGGAGACCGAATTCAAAGTGAGGGCAGAATTAAAGATGTTCCAATTGTTGTCAAAGACATGAGGTTTTCTGTGGATATGTATTTGCTAGTGCTGGCAGATTGTGATGTAGTGCTGGGTGTGCAATGGTTACAAGGGCTAGGGTCAATTTTATGGAATTTCCATAACCTCACTATGCAGTTTAACTATCAGGACACTGTGATCATTTTAAAGGGGCTGCGTGGCAGCACTTTAATGGAAGAAGGGCCATTTAATAGAGCTACTGCTCTGGAAAAAAAAAAGTGTGCTACTATAGCTCATTGAACAAGTTCCCCAAGCCCAAACACCTACCCCTGTCCCTAAACTCATACAGCATCTCCTTGAACTATATCCTGACATATTTGCCCTCCCTTCTAGCCTCCCACCAACCAGATCTCAAGACCACAGTATCACCCTATTACCTGGTACTCAACCCATCTTTTTGAGGCCCTATCGCTATCCCTATTTTCAGAAAGATGAAATAGAGAAAATCATTAAAGAGTTGCTGGAATCTGGTGTTATTCGACCTAGTCAAAGCCCGTATTCCTCACATGTTTTATTGGTAAGGAAGGCAGATGGCACATGGCTTTTATGTGTTGACTATAGTGCCCTCAACCATGTCACAATGAAAGATAAATATCTAATTCCAGTGGTGGAGGAATTGATGGTTGAACTACATGGTGCCAAGGTGTTTTCTAAACTCAACTTAAGGTCGGGATATCATCAAATAAGGGTAAAAACTGAAGACATCCCTAAAACCGCATTCCGTACACACGAAGGGCACTACGAATTTTTGGTGATGCCATTCGGCTTAACCAATGCGCCCTCCACTTTCCAGAGTTTGATGAACTAGGTTTTTAAACCTCATTTACGGAAGTTTATTTTGGTTTTTTTTAATGATATTTTGATTTATAGCAAGGATGAAGAGGCTCACCTACACCATCTACAGCTCATTTTAACATTTTAAGGGACAATCAGCTTTATGCTAAGCTGAGTAAGTGTGATTTTGGCTGCATGGAAATTGCATATTTGGGCCATTTAATTTCTGGTCAAGGAGTAAGGGCTGATCTGGAGAAGATAAAGGCTATATTGAGCTGGCCACCACCCAAGTCCCTTAAAGCCCTACGAGGTTTTTTAGGCCTCACTGGCTATTATCGGAGATTTGTGAGAGGATATGGAGCTGTAGCAGCAAAATTGACTAGCTTACTCAAAAAAGACAATTTTACTTTGGATGAGGAAGCCCAAACAGCCTTTAACACACTCAAAACAGCTATGACTGAACCCCTAGTCTTAGCACTGCCCAACTTTCAAAAACCCTTTGTTATTGAGTGTGATGCATCGGGTGAGGCTATCGGGGCAGTACTTATGCAAACAGGGAGGCCCCTTGCATTTTTTAGTCAAGCTTTAAAAGGAAAATATTTACAACTCTCTACATATGAAATAGAATTTCTGGCCCTAGTTTTAGCAGTTCAAAAGTGGAGCCATTACCTTTTGGGCCAGCCGTTTATTATCAAAACGGATCATCAAAGTTTGAAATTCTTGCTTGACCAACGAGTTGGGACAGTTATGCAGTAAAAATGGATTGCTAGGCTAATGGGATATGACTTTTTAGTCGAATACAAAAAGGGTAAAGAGAACTTGGTGGCTGATGCCTTATCTAGGCAAGGGATGGAACCTGAGGTGATTGTGTCTTTGATTTCGGTTCCAAACTGGGATTGGATGAATGAGATAAAGTCCTTATATTCTAGTGATGACAGAATTAAGGCTCTTTGGGAGAAACACAAGCAGGGACAATTGCAGTCCCCTTACACAGTGAAGAGTGACAAATTGTTCTATAAGAACAAAGTGTATATTCTTGCAGTTCCTTCTTTTACACACAAGCTACTGGATTTACTACATGGGAGTCCCATAGGGGGTCACTTGGGCTTGGACAAGACCCTTTATCAGGTTAAGAAGGATTTCTATTGGCCTGGCAAGAAATCGGATGTGAGGAATTTTTTAAAAGGCTGTGACATTTGTCAAACTGTCAAGGTGGATAACACACTCCCTAGTGGGTAACTCCAACCCCTACCAATTCTCTTTACACCATGGACTGACATTACCATGGACTTTATGGAAGGACTACCCAACTCTGGTGGTGTTAATGCCCTATGGGTAGTAGTGGACAGGTTTACAAAGTATTCACATTTTATTCCTATTTCTCACCCATATACTGCCAAGACCATCGCCCAACTCTTCCTAAAACATATTTTCTAACTACATGGGATGCCCAACTCTATTACATCAGATAAAGATCCAACATTCACTAACAAATTCTGGCAAGAATTTCTATCCTTACAAGGGGTTAAGTTGGCATTCAGCATGGCATACCATCCACAGACAGATGGCCAAACCGAAGCTGTTAACAAATGGATGGAAAACTACTTGAGATCCTATGTTTGCGATAGACCTAAGGAGTGGGCTAAATGGGTGGCCTTGGCAGAATGGTGCTACAACTCGAGCCAGCATGCTTCGAGTAAATTAACACCATTTCAAGCCCTGTATGGATACACACCTCCTAAGCTAACAAGTTATACAGCGGGCATGACAAGATTAGAGGAGGTTGAGGTTACCTTGCATGAAAGAGATCAGCTTTGGGCCGTGTTGAAACAAAACTTGGTCAGATCACAAGAAAAAATAAAGAGATACACAGATAGAAACATAAAAGAACACCACTTTCAAGTCGGTGATTGGGTTTACCTCAAACTCCAGCCATACAGACAGTCCTCCCTTCGCCAGCACCAAAGTTTGAAACTTTCTCCACGATTTTACGGGCCTTTTCAGGTGATTCAGAATATTGGTGAAGTAGCTTACCGAATCCAACTACCCCCTTCGGCCTAACTACACAATGTGTTCCACATCTCTCAACTAAAAAAGAAATTGGGACCTCAAGTCAGTATCTTTCCCACCCTTCCACCAACTGACAAAAGTGGTGTTGTGAAACCGGAACCGGAAGAAATACTCAACCGAAGATTGAAGAAAGTTTGAAATTTACCTGTCGTTGAGCTCTTGGTTCGATGGACTAGGCAATCTCCAGATGAAGCGTCATGGGAACCCTACATGCCGAATGTGCAAAGTAGAAGAACTGCTTGAAGAACTCTTGAGATGAAGATGTCGGCACTTATGATGATTCCAGAAGTTATGTTGCTGAGTTAAGGCATGTAAGTGTAAGGGCTGGGTTAAGGCATATGGGCCATGGCACCTTAGAAGCTTAATAAATGAAGTCCACTCATACAGGCTGTGAATGGGCCAAGAGGGCTTGATCCATTATTCTCTTTATGCTATTTTAATTCCTTTAAGTCTGTAACCGAATACTATAAGAGTAATTCTATCTTTTCATATACTAGTATAAGTAAGCGTAGTAACGGCCAGAAGAAGGATCCAGAACCTGAGAATCATTTTGTTATTTTCTATTTTCATTTACGGAGGAGCTCCCCTTGAAGAGAGCCTTATCTTTTCCTTCTTAATACATATGAAATATTCATCAGATTGTGCAATTTTTCCTTAAATCCCTAATTTGATCTATTACAATTTTCTAATATCAAAACTATTATGTAAGGTATAATATATTGTGAAATATGGTTTATATATATTATAATTTATGAGCAAAGAGCATAAACAAATATATATATATATATATCTATTCTACGAATAAAATAGGCTATCCATAAATGAATAGTGGATTTTCGACTATATTTTTTTTTTTCCTTTTTGTCCCTCTATTTTAGTGGTTTTCCATTTTTATCCCATGCTTTGTTTTGATCTTTTCACATATTTACGTTTTTGCCCCTTTTTTGTTTCTTTTCCCTTTTTGTCCCTCAATTTGCTTTTCTTTTATTTGGATTTTACGGTTATGCCCCTCAATCCCATGATCATTAAGTTTTCGACCACTTTTTCTTTTCCTTTTTGTCCCTCTGTTTTATTCGCATATTTACATTATTACTCCTCTTTTTTCTTTGTTTCCCAATTTTGTCCCTCAGTTTCCTTATGTTTTATTCGTATTTTTACGTTTTTTACTCTAAATTTTGTGGACTTTTTAATATTTCACACAAGTTAGATGAATTATTACAGTAATCTACTTATGTGAAAAGATTTTATTTTTTAATATATCTTTTCTTTTTACCAAACGGGGTGCGTGTGTGTGTATATATATATATTATGTAAGTGGCTATATAACGGCAATAACGATTTTTTTTGTTTTTTCGTCCATTCGTCTTGCTTTTCTATCAACTCCGTTTCTTTTTCCATTATTCATTTCCCCTTTTTGTCCCTTTGATTCTTCACTTTTATCGATTTATCTTTTATCCATCATATTTGCTTTATTCTCTCATTCCTTTACCACTTTCTCACAAAACTTTATCTTTTTATTCATGTCGTTGAAGCTCGTTTGTGGATTGTAGGTTTTTTCCTCATGTTTTGATCTTGGTTTGAGGATTGCATTTTTTTTTTGTAGGTTCTTTTCTCTGTAGTCTTCACAAAAATATGCGCAGATCAGCTATGAAGAACTTGTTGGTTAGGATTTAGGAATCTACAATAAAATTTTAAACATTTTATTTGTTCCAATTTCGCCGTCATGTTTTAGTTGTTTTCCTTTTTTATCCATTAGTTTTGCTTTCTTCTGTTCACATGTTTACATTTTGGCCCATTTGCTTTGTTTCTTTCTTAAGCTTTGCTCTCTCTCTCTCTCTCTCTCTCTCTCTCTCTCTCTCTCTCTCTCTCTCTCTCTCTCTCTCTCTCTACGCATTGCTCCCAACTACAACTCTCTCTCGTTCGCATGTTCACAGTTGCTCTTTGCCTCTCTCTGTCTATTTGTCAATCACGATCGGTAGGAAAATGGAGAGATCTTGTTCATTTCCTACAGATCTGAACAAATCTCATTGTATTTCTTTTTTTCCCCCTCGTTTTGTTGTTGTTGTTGTTTATTTATTTTTTGTTCCTACAGATCTTTTGGTGATGGGATGGCTATGCGGTTCTTCAACGGCGTCACGCACTCGTCGTAAGGAAGAACCATCGACATGCTAATCACAGTTTGGAGCAGATCTAGCCTCGAGTTCTGGCTCGGACCACCATGAAAGTGTCGCCTTCACCCACACGGCCAAAAGGTCTTCAAAAATCAGAGAAATAGTTCCAAAGGTCTTCAAAATTGTGCGCACGAGACTGCCACAAAGAGATCTCGTATCTCACCTCCTCAGCCCATGGATTTGCCGCTCTTTTGTCTCCTATCCCTCTATCTGTTTCGTAATTTTTTGTTTGCTGGTATTTTTTTAGTATTCTTTCTTTATAATGAAAATTATATCGGTATGTGTGCTTTGGGTTTTCGTTTTACAAAGTGTAGATTTTTCTAAAATGGATTTCTTCCATTTCAGGACGAGAATCTAATGAAAATGTATAACAAAGTCTTCAAATCCCAGTTCAAGTTCCCCCTTTGGTTTTTGTGCGAGTCGAAGCGATTGATCTCCAAGCTCCTCGTCCTCGATCCAAATAGACGCATCACGATTCCGGCCATTATGAGCGTCCCTTGGTTCCGCAAAGGGATTACTAGGCTGGTTCGACCGGTCTCTGCCATTGAGATTTTCAAAGAAACAACGCAATTAGAGGCCGTGGGGTATAATCACAATCGTGCACCTCCGAAGACTCCAACATCATTAATCGAAATCATGGAGCAAAACTTGACAGTCGTCTTGACATAAAATACGATACTGTAGCAGATTGATTTGGTCAAATAAGTTTGCTAGGAGTGAGATAAATTTCGTCAACCCTTACAAAAACTTTAATGCTTGTCAATCAGCCCTTACAACAACTTTAATCCTTGGTCATCATCTTTAGTCATCATCTTTCTCAATGCAATGAAAGCATCTTTATTATATATTTTAATTTGCTTACTTTTTCTAAATGGAATGTACGAGGTTTACGAAAATATCATTTCTCTTTTTAAAAAAATACATTTAAAATAATCTCTCATTATCAAATATCCATTGACAAAAAATAGGAATATAATTACTTTAGAAAATCACTTAGAGCCGAAGTAATTGAGTAATTGTCTACTTACATGTTAAAGTTTGTATATATATATATATATATATATATATATATATATATATATTTTTGGATACGGATGTCAATTTTTTTAATTAAATCGCTTGATAGACATCATTAAAATTCTAATTGGGACCAAAAGCTTACACTTTACTCATAAAAAGGTTAGGCATAGCTAAAAAGAAAAAGGTCATCATTTTAAAATTAATTATGAAGAAAAATAGTTTTGACATATCCATTTTTATATGAGGAGCATGGCCATGATCATTCAAGTTGGCCAAAGATGTTCTTGAATGGATAGAAGATTTGCCAAAACATTGAAATGATAACCAAACTTGACAGCTTGTGTGGTATCCAACGTGCTCAAAAGCAATTAAGCAGATAATATAGTTAAAATAACTACATTTTTATGTACTATCATAATTACATAGAAAAAGTATGTATTATGAAATGAAAAATGATACTCTCACCCAGAGTTGGGTATTAATTGGATCTCAACAAATTTTATTTTTATTATTATTTTTTTATATTTAGTGACTTGTTTCAGATAAATATATATATATATATATATATTTCACTTTTTAAAATGGGGTTCATGATCTAAGCAATAATAACAAGAAAACAAAAAGGTAAATCCAGGCAACTCTAGATTTTGTAGCATTTATCGAGTTGCGGCATTTTTTTGTTCAATAGTGCAACAGGAGCCTCGAGTCCCTCCCATATCCCGACAAAGCTTTATAGCCTCGAGCAGCCGGATTATATTAGTCATATTAGCCATAAGAAATGCCCTGCTTTGTCTTTTATAATCATATTATTCATATTCGTAAAAGCTTATGAAAATGAAGATACATATCTTTGCAACCCGTGGACTTTACTGTTTACACTCATGATCACTCATAGAAAAAGGAATGCGGCCCCAACATTTAAATAATTGCAAATGTAAGTTTTTTCATGGCTTTTATTAAATAGAAAAAGTTGTGGAATCAAACAACTATATGTTGAATAAACCGTTATGACCTAATCATCACTGTTGAGGTAGAGGCAGAGGACGAAGGAAAGCGTCTGGCATTTAAGCGAAAGATAGCAATTGGCCGTGTTGTGATTTATAGAGAGAGGACTAGAGATTAACACGAAGTGCACTATAGTCTATCGTCAAAAGCCTACCACTTTCTCTTTCCTATTTTTATTTTACCTCTACTTTTCCCTCAAGGATGGCCTACATATTGAAGGCCTCAATATTTGTCAGCATTGTCACTACCAATTAAGATAAACATATAACTCGAAAGAATATTATTGATCATCTAGAATCATTATTGTTGAACACCCATCCACGTATATAAAATATGTCGTGTCAATTTATCCTTGATCATTTTTTTAAAAAGAAGTTGCTCTTGAATTAAATCGAGACATCAAAGAAAAGATAAATGATGACGTTCTATATTTTCTAAAATTTATTTTTTGTTTTCATTCATTAAATTATTTATTAATCATTTTTTTAAACCATATTATTTTTGTTAAAAAAAGTGTTTCACCTAACTAGGCAACGTGCTTCGCACATTGCTTCCTACCTAGCATGTGTGTGTGTATATATATATATATATATATATATATATATATATATATATAATTAGCATATACATTTTCTCTTTGCTGGGCAAACGTCCATTAGCATATACATTTTCTCTTCACTAGGCAAACGTCCCTTGTACGTTTTATATATATATATATATATATATATATATATATCTAAATATATGAACTATATATAGATAGAACAATGGAAAGCCAGAAGCAAGAAAAAAAACATCAAAAGAAAATTTGCTACAAAAAGAAAACCAAAACTATCACAATTAAAAATAATAAAATAATGCAAATAAATTACAAAATACAAATAGAAAACACTCTATTCAACTACATATACATAAACATTGAGCAAGTTTAGAAATACCAACCTGAAATTAACAAACAAAATATACAAAGCCAACAAATAAAATGAAAACATATAAAGAAATCTTCACAAAGTAGTTGCAGCTAAATCAAATATATGGTAAGCACAATTATGAAACACAACAATATAAGAAATAAGTACAAAATCATATATTGAACAAACAAATATTAAATATTTATGCTCAATGAATCAATATTAAATATTGAGCATAAATTTGCTAAAAATACCAAATCAAAGCCCAAATTGAGAAAGTTAAGAGATACCAACTTAAAATGAAAAGCCCAAATCATTTAGTCACCATAACATCAAAAGAAAACAATAAGACAACAATTTACAAGTCTTATCTTCTATACTAAAACAAAAATAAACAAAATATGTTATAAAATGATCTTATTTTATGTTTATTCAATATATATTATATTACATATCCAATCTTTAAACATACAAAAACATATATATACGGAAAAAAAAAACCACATCATGTAACCAATATAATAATAATGTATAACTCGAATCTTTTACACTAAAACAAAAATACATAAAGTATATTATAAAAGAAGTTAATGTTTATATTCACATAATATCATATTATATTATAATGTTTACATTATTATGCATGTTCTGAATAAATATGATATTAGTTTAAGCATTAAAACATCTATAACATACAAAATAAATCTTCTTCTCTAAAGAAATAAGATGAATGAGGATTTTCACCAGACAATGAACGAAAGCTATAATAATAACTTGTTTCTAAATACTATCTTAGTAAAGATTCTGTTAAGAACCCTCATCAACTAATGAAAACCTTTATAATCTAAATTCTCTTTTTTTAGAAGAAGCAAAATAATAAATGCTATTTTTTATTTTATTCTTACAATAGATCATATAACAATCACAAAATAAAATTGTAACAAATATAAAATCATCAAAAAATACAAGATGAAACAAGAAATTTACTTTTAAAGTTATATATGTTAATAAATCAATAAGCAGAAATCTTGATATATAAATAACCAGATATTTCTAAAATAAAATATAAAATTATAAGTAAAAATTACTGAATATTTAAACAGTTAAAATTATAACAAACAATACTAAAGATTTATACAGAAATAAAAAATCCACACACACAAATCTCAAACTAAATAGCCCAAACTTAAAAAATATTGTGTTCTAACAAAATGAATCAAAATTAAAAAGTCAGCAGCTTAACATGCAAACCCACAAGATAAAAGTAAATAACATACAAAAGAGAATTATATTTTCTCAAAAATCTGAGTTGATAAACAAAACAAAAAAAATCAAAATTTTCAGAAATATGTAAATAACAAGAGCAAAAAAAAAAAAAAAAAAATCGAGCACATTTTCAAAACTTGCCTCTAGCTAGCACCAAATTGAATTAGTTGTTTCTTGTTGTAAGCATGAAATGAAGTAAGAGATGAACAAACTTCACATTCACAATAAGCCTTGATTTATTTAAATAAATTTTTTCTTTCTCTTCCAATTTTTTTTTTAAAAAAATCCCGAAATAATAAAGAAAAAAAACTATAGACAACCCTAGATCAGTAAACCATGTAATACAAAAAACTCATGCAAAAGGTTAAAACAAGATTTAACAGCATGAAAAAAACCTAAATCCAAAAAAGCTAAAATCTATATAAAAAAATATATTTTTTCACAAAAAATACAAAAAACAACCAACATACAAACACAATTTCAAAACTTGCCTCTAGCTAGCAGAAAATAGAATAAAAGAAATTTATCATCCAAAACAGATTCAGAACTTGCTTCTAGCTAGCAGATAGCCGAAAAAAGACATGACTCAGTTGATAAAAAATTTAAATGACAACAAAAAAAAACTACAGAAAAACTCATATCAACAAACCACAAAACACAAAAAAGCCCATACAAAATGTTAAAACCAAATTTAATGTCGTGAAAAAAAAAACCCAATAAAAAGCAAAGCCAACAAGTCAATGTAAAAAATCTATTTTTCCACACAAAAAAATTGAGAACATGCAAACCCATAACATAGAAACAAACATTTAACGCCATAATATAAAAAAACAACCAAGGCCAAAAACCTAAAACCGAGTTGATAAAAAAATATAAACAAAAAATTACAATTTTTTCATAAAACTTGGTTCAAAACTTGATTCTAGCTAGCAAACAACCAATAACAGCTATGACTCAGTTGATAAAAAAAAATGAAAACGAAAAAAAACTATAGAAAAACTCATATTAGCAAACTACAAAACACAAAAAACCTATACAAAATGTAAAACTAGATTTAACCCATCTCGTTTGTTGTAAAACTTACTATAAAAAAATGTTTTAACGTCATGAAAAAAGAAGACCCAACCCAAAAAAGTTAAAACCCATAAAAAAAAAAAAAAGGAACAACTTATTTGCAAATCCAAAGAGAGAATGCAAAGAAATCCATGTAAAAAATCTATTTTTTCACAAAAAATACAAAAAACTGAGAACATACAAATCCAAAACATAAAAGCAAACATTTAACAACATAAAAAAGAAACCTAACACCAAAAAGCTAAAACTCACGAAAAAATATATTTTTTCACAAAAAATACAAAAAAACCAACAACATGCAAACCCAAAACATACAAAGGAACAATGCTTGTGCAAATTTGAAGAGAAAACACCAAACTGCACAAAAAAACCAAATCTATTTTTTTGTTAAAAAATAGAACATACAAATCCAGAATATAAAAACGAACATTTAACAACATAAAAAAGAAACCTAACGCCAAAAAACTAAAATCCACGAAAAAATATATTTTTTCACAAAAATACAAAAAATCCATAACATGCAAAGGAACCTCGCTTGTGCAAATCTGAAGAGAAAAAACGAACAGCCCCACGAAAACAGTTTATTTTTTTGTAAAAAATATCAAAAACCCACAACATGCAGGAACCCATGTAAAATCTGAAGAAACCCATGTAAAATCCCCAAACTAAAGGCATAACAAAAAAAAAAAAAAAACCTAGAGGGTACAAACTCATGGAAAAACCCAACAAACCCATGTAAAATTCTCAAACTAATGGCACAAAAAACAAAAAAACCAAACTGCACAAAACAAACCTGAAGAAATACCTAGAGAACACAAAACACTAAGAGAAGACAGAAGACGAAAACAAAGACGAAGAGAGAAAGCACTTTGCTTTCGGAGAGATAAGATGCAGAAAAGACGCGATGAGAAGATGAAAAGGCAGAGAGAGAAGATGAAAAGAAAATAAAAAGACTCTGACAGAAAACACAAAAGACCAAAAAAAGAAAAGATGAAAAGGTAGAGAGAGAAGATAAAAAGAAAATAAAAAGACTCTAACGCAAAACACCAAAGACCAAAACACCCTCAAACGGATACAAAACACCAAAACAAAAGGATAAAAAAGACAAAACACATAAAAAAACGGATCACATATAAGGAGGATGACAAAAACATTGTTCACAACTATCCCCACTTATTATATATAGTATAGATATATATATATATATATATATATGTATAAATGAATTCCCTTCAAGCTTTGGAGTTTCTACATTTTTTTTAAAAAAAAAAAAAGAAGATATTTTTGTTCCTAATATGGATGGTCAATACTAACCATAGTCACGATGAAAAGCTCAAAACACGAAAAAAAAAATAGGCCATTTTCAATATACATAATCAAACAATCACTCATCAATTAATTAATCTCTCATTTGATTGCGTATATAATTTTTAACGATATTCGTTAGTAAAGAGGTTCTTTTAATGGTACTTGTTGCAATTGGTATAATGGCATAGGTCCATGCACTAACGTTAGTAACAACTAACATATATTTAAAAATACTGGTTCTGAAATTACCTGAGAAATTTACACTAGCAATGACATCCATTTAGATACGGATATGAATCTTGCATGCTAACCTATTAATTAATAGATTTTCTATATAAGTAATAAAAAACTCTATTAAATAAGAACAATCTATTAATTAATATCTAAAATATTTACACCTTTGCAAAAATAGTAACCATTAAATACGTCATTGCATAGGCCTTGTTTTCTCTAGATTTCAGATATTTCCAACTTCCTAGTTATACACTATCTCACGCATGCAACTCTTACAACATTTGAACAAGAATACTGACCACAGCCAAGACTAAAAGACATGAGAAAGATAAGGAACTATAGCTTACCCAGACTTCCCCTGTTGAATCTACAAAACATGTCCTACATGGATCTCAGAAATTTAGGGAGGAGCCCATTCATGCTTGTACTAAGATTGGAAACAATCAAGGTCTCTTCATTTGTTAAATATAATGGAGGAGAGACAAGTGTGACTATCTAGTATATATGAGAATATGCTTTGAATTGCAATTATAACGCTCTCAAGTTCAAAAACATACTGATATGAGAAATTTTATAAGCTGACTTTGTGCTGTATAGGCTAACTCATTTCAGTCAGAGGCTGACTTTGTGTTGTATTTTCAATATTTCAAATATTTGTATATGGCTTCTGATTTCAAATGTTTAAATTATAGGCATAAAGACTTGTTATATTCAAAGGTAAGTGTGGTGCATCAAATAATCTAACACTGGCACATTTATAGGCTGACTTTCTGTTGGATTGGACCAAGAAAAATCATCGTCAAACAGTGACAAATCAACTATGTCGTGCATATAATGCGTTTCATTACTTGCTACACCTTAAATACAAAGAATATGCAACACATGAGGACGCACTAGCTAATGGAGGTTCGTTGGTAGAGAAGCCAATATGGGAGTGGTTATGCAATAAGTGGGTGAGTGTACCATTCAAGGTAATTGTTACTCAATGCCTACTTAATCTAACAATAGCCAAAAAATTAATCAAGTTTTAGAGTGACTAATGTATGTTGTATTGCAGAAAATGTCTGAGCAAAATAGAGATAATAGGCGTAAATAGAAGGTCAATCACACAAGCGGTAGAACGTCGTTTGTTGTATTAATGGAACAAAAGGTGAAGTTAAGAACAGTGGCTTACAACCTGTTATAATTTTCTACAAGTTATTTTTAAAGATGTGTCAAGACTAATGTTTGCCTACCTCACATTGTGTAGAAGGACAAGAATCTAATTTCTTTTTATAAAGATGTTCATTGGTCAACGAAGAAGGGAATATTCATCACACTCACTACGGAAGAGAATTATGTGAGCACAACTTTTAGTAGCATTAAACATAAATATGGGCAAAGTACAGTGCAAATACTTAATGCTAGTTAATAGTAAAAGAAATTCCACACTTCAGCCACATGCTATATATGCCAATACAATGGGTACTAGACGTAATCAGCTCCATGGTATTTTCATACTTGAAATGCATGTACGTGTTGTGTAACATTTTGTAGAATGAAAACAATGTGTAGTGAACTGGAAATGAGCACTCAATTATATAAATGTAATGGTGAAACTGTTTACATGTTGTAGAATGAAATGGTTGCAATGATGGATGCCAAAGAGCTAGAGAATCGTACGGATGAAGTAGCGGCAGCAATATTTAGGGAGGTTTTGGGCCGTAGGTCAGGCTATTCAAGAGGGTTGGGCCACTCTGTTATTCCCGAATCTTCTAAAGTGTCTGGCATACCAAATGAGGAGTATGAACGCCTTGTTGGAGAAAATGTACAGAACAAGAAAAATGCAGAGTACTTCCAAAATCGGTTTGACGAGATTCAGAATGGTTTCATGGTTCAGAATGGTTTCATGGCTATGAGAGACCATATGGAGGACTATGAGCAACGCCTAAACCTTCGCCTTTCAGAAATTGGGTCAGAATTAGAGTCTCAAAGAGAGACTCAGGGAGATCCGTAGCCACACTATTGCCAGCAACTACACTTCTTGTTTTTTGACCATGATGGTTTTTGTTTTGTTTTTTTGGCAGTTTATGGTTTTTGATGAATGGCTTTTGAAAAGGCAGAGTTTGGAATTCTGCAGTGGCTAGAAAGGGTTTGGCAATAGAGGTTAGATGACTATCCCATACTGTCATTTCAAATTTAAGGCATTCCTTGGTCTCTTCGTCCATAAACATAATTAACAAACTCTGTTTTATTTGCCTCATGGATTATGATTATCCTCTCATACTCATCATGATGAGTTCCCAAGGATAAGTTGGTTAAAAGTTGCTTATATTGATGTGTTTCATATGTTAATGGGCAGATTAGATGGCATAAGGGGTAATGGGATGAATTTATCCAGCATGATGATATTTGGTAGACTAATGAATGTCTACTGATTCAAAAAGTGATTTGAAATAAAGTATATTTATTACATAAAAAATGAGGCATGTATTCATGATAGAAGTAAAAGGTTTAACTTATATATTTCCTGGGCGCATAGCAAATTTCTATAAGTAGTTGATAATAATATTCTGCATTGGTTTTTGTTCAAGAATTGGCATATGCTGTATATTATTAGAACTACCACTTGCAAGGAAAACCTTGTCATATAAATGTCTAATGTAGATTGTAGTGTATGTTGCCTTTAGAGTTTACCTTATTGGATTGGGATGTGGAGAGTTAAGTTTTTCAATTAAATACAACCAGGGTGCAAACTTTTCCAGATTTTTAAGTCTTGATTGCACTCATGAACTGGTGGTCTTTCCTCTCAACATTAAAATTAATAGGACAAGTATATATGGTGGTGGCTATCTTAGTTAGCTGGATTTCATAGAGTTGAACAAGTTACCGCTGTTGGAAATTCTATGCTAATATATACTTAATTCCATGATAAGTTACTTTAATGATTCTCTAGTGCCTACAGAAAGATAAAATAAATGAAGGGTTGACTTTATCCCTTTGTTCTGTTTTTGCACCAGGTAAAAAAACCATGCATTGGCTGCTGACTTGGTTGTGCTAGACAAGATCCTAATAACAAATGTATAAATACTTTTGTGCAGACATTGACAGGAATTGTAGGACTGTGGCATGTTGAAATAGCAAGTATATATGTATTGTGGGAAAATGTAAGAATTTTATGAATGTTTGACTCTTGTTCTTGAAGTTTCTATATACACGTATGACCTGGTCAAAAGTTTATATATTTATACTCTGCATTGTTAATTGCCTTAACTTGGACAAATGTTATTATTAGTCATTGGATGCATGAAAACCTTTATGTAGTTTATTAGCACGTGTAAGATAATAAGTGCATCATTATAGCAAATGTCATACAAGAATAAAATATGAAAAAAATGATAACAGAGGATGAAAATCCAATGGAATTTTGGGAGATACATTGTACAATTTGAGTCCTTTTTTTTTTTTTTCCTTATGAAAGTGAGAACCTGTTGCCATGTACATGGGAAAAAAGCTCCAAATTGATGCTCTTGAAATTTGAGATTGGTTGCTTCTAATTTGCTGCAAATGGAGAAGACCGATGCAGAGTAATTGTTTACAATAACTTTTCGCAGCGTTCGACAGCTCGGCTTTTGCAAAAATTCATTCCTTATTGCCACGAATCCATTGTCGCAACACAACGCGTACCTTGCCATTCAATTGATTCTGAACTCAGTAGACGGTGCGACGAAAATTCTATGGCCAAAATTGGTATTTTCCACCAACAAATTTCGAGAATCAGCTGCAATAACAAATCGTGGCAAATTTTACAGCGAGAAGAACAACTTCAAAACTAAAGTAATTTGCAAACAGAACAAACCATCGTAATACTGGGTTCTTTGCGACGATTCGACCCCGCTGCTGGTAGTAAGTTGTTTCCGACGATTCAATCCCGCAGGCTGTGCAGACGTTGTTTGCGACGATTACAACAACCAGATGGATTCCAATTGCGGCAAAGTGCTTAACAGCCTTTCTCGGCGTCTCAATCGCCATGAAAACTCCTCAAATTTTGCGGCGTAACCGTTGCGGCGCTTAGTAGAGCAACTGTGACGCTTTGACATCGGCGAGCTGTCGGCGATTATAACATGCAATAGATGAATTTTTTCCACGGTTTTTTGGCTTTACACGACGAGTGTATCTTGCAGCAGAAGGGCACTTTTCTTGTAGTGATATATATATATATATATATATATATATGCTACTTATGGAAGCAAAAAAAAAAAAAAACAATTCCTTGTTATCAGAATTTTCTCAATTTATTCTATTATTCCTTATTAATTAATACTTAATTTGTTCTTTTAAGCTTTGCTATAATATTGTTTAGCATTTTATTGTCATTCATGCTGAGCCTTGAATTTACTTGTAAACGAGCATTTCACTCACAACTTCCTTTTAGGAGGTTATATAAATCTTGGGTTGTATACAAACACACATACATCTTTTTTTTTTTTTTTTTATAATTAATAAAGTTTATTGATCTTCAAAACTAGGCATAGTCCGAGTACACCGGTGGTATACAAATAAGAAATGCCTAATTACAGCCTATGAATGAAAAAAGAATCATACAAGTCACTAACATTACCCACATCTAATATAATAGTCTTAGCCCAAAGTAACACAATTTGGAAAAATGAGTCTCTACTCCCCTCCAATGAATGTTCACTATTTTCAAAACATCATCCATTCCTCTCATTTCATATACACTACATAAGACATAAGGGCACTATCTTCCAAATATTCGCTACTTTACGATTTCCCCGTGTTTTGCTCCAACAAGCCAATAGGTCCACCACCTTTTTGGCCAGCACCCAAGCAATGTCCAGCCTTAAGAAGACTTCATCCCATAGAGTCTTTTTCACATCGCAATGGAGAAGAAGATGGTCCGTCAATTTGCTAGTCCTTTTGCTCATGAAGCACCAATCCATTATGAAGAAACCACGCTTCCTCAACTTGTCTATGATCAAAATTTTACCATGAGAGGCCAGCCAATTGAAGAAAGCAACTTTTAGGGATACTTTGCTCTACCAAATGTGCTTCCAAGGGAAATTCTGAGAAGAGTGGATAGACATAGCCTTATATAAAGAATGAACTGAAAATTTCTTATTTTCGGGATGTGTCCACAATAGTTTGACCTACATGCCATGTTCCAAATTCAGTGCGTACAAGGTGCTGTAGAAATCAGAAATGTCTCTCACTTCTCAATCTTGAACCGCTCTAGTAAATGACACATTCCACTACAGCAGGTCATTCGAAGAGTCCATGTAATTAGCAATAAGGCTTCCTTATGCAAAGCAATCCTGAAAAGAGAAGGAAAAGCCTCCTTTAAGGCAGCATCACCACACCACACATCAACCCAAAATCTAACTATATTTCCACGCCTCGCTACAAATCTAAAATTACGAATAAAATCCTCTCAACCCTTCTTAATAAATTCTTATACACCCACACCATACGATCCTCGCCCTTCATTAGAAATCCAGCCTCCCCAAGCACTTCTAAATTTGGCATCAACAACGATCCTCCATAAAGCCTTACTTTATTGATCGTACCGCCACAACCATTTTTCAAGTAAGGCTTTATTGAAAATACTCAGCTTTCTAATCAAATGGAATTTTTTCAAGTAGGGGAGTGCACATCTTGTCCCATTTAATCAAATGGAATTTTTTCTCGTCCCCCAATCATGCCATCCCATATTACTTTGGATTTATGAAAAGCCCCCAAAGAATGACCAAGGTACTTCATAGGCAAAGAAGACATCTTACATTTCAAGATTTTAGCCAAGTCTCTAATATGATTTACCAAGCCAACCAGAACCAATTTCGATTTTGACAAATTCACCTTAAGGCTAGAAGTAGCTTCAAGACAAAACAAGAGAGCTATCAATGAACGAATTTGATTAGGATCCGGCTCGCAAAAAATTACAGTGTCGTCAATGAAAAGAAGATGAGATACATTGACGCTCTGAGAAGAAGTGCCACCCACTGAAAATTCAGATAAAAAAGACTCATCCCCATCTGCCTTTATCATTCTACTCAGTACATCCATGACTAAGACCAAGAGAATAGGAGATAAAAGATCTCCTTGTCTCAATCCATGGGAGCTGTTGAAAAAACCCTCAAGGGTGCCATTAACCAACACTGAGAATCTAGCGGTTGTGATGCAATACTTCATCCAATTGTGCCACCTCTACCCAAAACCAAATTTCCAAGAACATAAACCAATAAGTCTCAATTAACATGATCAAAGGCCTTTTCCATATCTAGTTTACAAAGGATAACTGGCGTGTTGGATCTAATTCTACTGTCCAAACATTTGTTTGCTATTAGTACCAAATCCAAAATTTGCCTCCCCTTAACAAAAGCATTTTGAGGCTTCAAAATGATCTTGTCCATGATCGTGCTAATACGGTTGGCAAGAACCTTGGATATGATCTTATACACTCCATTCACAAAACTTATAGGACTAAAGTATTTCACCTCCACCGACTTTGCCTTCTTCGGAATAAGGGTTATTAAGGTTGCATTAAGGCTTTTCTCGAATTTCATGTGAGTGAAATTCGGCAAAAACCTTCATAACATCCTTGTTGAGAATGTCCCAACATACTTGAAACAATGCCATGGAGAATCCATTTGGTCTTGCGCTTTGTCGTTGTCCATTCCTTTTAGCATTTTAAGCACCTCTACCTCTTCAAACATCATTTCTAACCAACCAGCACATGATCAATCGTATCGAATGTCAACCCATCAACCTTAGGCCTCCATTGAAATTGTTTCGTTAGTAGGTTGTAGAAAAGTTGCACTATGTGGTTCTTAATATCAAATCTGTCTAAAAGGACATTACCATCCGAATGCAGTACCTCAATAGCATTAAACCTTCTATGAGAGTTGGCTACTCTATGAAAAAAGTTGATGCACTTATCTCATTCCTTCAGCCAAAGGGCCCGAAATTTTTGTCGCCAGGAGATCTCTTCCATGAGAGTGATTTTTCCAGATCAACCACAACAACAATCTTCCTTGCCTTCTCTTCATCCGTGAGAACCTTGACACTCTCATTTTCATCCAAACATGCAAGTTCTTCAAAAAGAATCTTCCTTTGATCATTGATCCTCCCAAATTCTTCATCATTCCACGTTTTCAGGTCTTTCTTCAAGGCTTTAAGTTTTCCAGCCAACACAAAACTAGGTATACCAGAAAAATCATAAGAAGACCACCACACTCTTACCTTCTCCACAAAGCCGTTAGTTTTCAACCACATGTTTTCAAATTTAAAATATATAAGTCCCTCATGAAGGCCCCCACAATCAAGCACAATAAGGAAGTGGTCCGAACAAAGTCTCGAGAGTCTCTTTTGGCATAAATCTGGAAAATGTGCTTCCCAAGACGAGGATACGATGAATCTGTTCAGTCTTGACCAGACCCTCCCATTGCACCATGTAAATTCCCCCTGCCAGAGGTAAATCGACAAAGTCAAGTTAAAAAATAAGATTAGGAAATTCTATCATTGCCTGATTGATACAGGAATCCCCCGACCTCTCACTCGGGAAACGAGTGACATTAAAATCCCCCCAATGCACCATGACCCATCCCACTAGCTACATAACCCAGCAATCTCCTCCCAAAGGAACCTTCTATTGATGTCCAGATTAGGACCGTCTACACCAGCAAATGACCACTTAATCATCGTCCACATTTTTAAAAGATCAGGCCACCAAATGTTCCCTGGTATACTCCTGAATTATATTAATGATTCTCGTATCCCACAGCCCATGTGAAGGCATCCCCACAAACTTCTAACTATACTTCTATCTATGAACTTCAACTTGGTCTCTTGAAGACATATGATATTAGCCTTCCACTTTCTTAGTAAGTTTTTAACACGGAGGTGCTTATCAGGATTATTTAGCCCCTTACATTCCAAGATGAAATTTTTGGTTTCATAAATCACAGATATTCACCCTACCATTTCTCCTTCCTCTATTTGCACTATCTTCCCGATAATTAATAAAGCAAGCTAGTCTCTTTTATTCCTTTTTTTTTTGTGTAGGATCGATCTAGCCAAGTGTGAGGCTGACCCGATTCAATAGTGATGAGAGGAGCTTTGAATTGATCTTCAAATCAATCACACAAAATCCCTATGCATTCTTGCATTTCATCCACTTTTTGGAGGACCCAATCTGACTGAGGATTGGCCCAATGTGAACCTGGCAACATAGAATATAAGGCGCTTGGGTCATCCCTTGTCCATTCCTCTGAGTAGGCAACACCTTTCTTTGACTCCCTACAAGCCAACATCATTTCATACTCTTGCACAAACCCTTCATTCGTAGCTTCCAAGATATTCAAAAGGGGTAGGAGCACCTTCCTTGGGTAGTCTCTAGGATATTCTCACAGACCCTTCGTTGGATCCATCCTGGATAGGAATGCCAACTGAGGGGTTACACCAACTGGGTTTGAATAATGCCATGGTGCCAACCTCAGTTTGGGGTTCCATTTGAGGTTCCTGTGTAGATATATTAACAATAGGACTTCCTTCTATGTCAAACAATGTCACCAGCTCATTCTGGCCTTCTTCCTCAGTCGAGACCCCTCTCACGACAACAATGAGTATCCTCAGCTTCTTCCTCCGTCGACGACGTGATCTTCGACAAACCTGCGACCATAGGCCCACCCACTAGGTTGTTTGCTCTCGACGATGAGTTCTGTGTGTTCGTTGGCTCTTTCTGGCTTGCCCAGCGTTCATTCTCGGCTCCTTCCTCCATCGGCGGTATCCACCTTGACAAGCCGTCAACCAGGAGTGCACACAATAGGTTGCCTGTTCCCAGTGGTAGAGTCTATGTGAGCATCAGTTCCTTATGCCCCTCTTCCACTGCCCGAGAACCATTCTCGATTACTAACTCCATCAGCGTCCTCAATACAGGTAGCCTATCACCCTGGGTTCCACCCACGAGGTCCCTTGCCCTAGCGATGGGTACTGTGTGGTCGTCGGCCGGTGGTTGGAAGAGGACAACGCATCTTTGCTGATGGGGTCCCTTACGTGAATCGTGGGTTGTTTAGCCCACCAGTGCTTAGGCTATGCTTGGGCTATGCTTGGGCTTTACCTTTCTCGGCCCGCATATAGCTCCTGTAGCACGACCCATTTCTATCCAAACCCAGGCCCAAGCCCATAGTTTTATCCACCCTCTGAATCATAAGATTGACCAAGTTTCTCAACTGTACTAATTCTTGCTTAAAAGAAGAAAGCTCATCATACCTCTCCAAGGGTCCTCTCTCGGTCAAGGAGTCTCTTCCCATTTCGATGTTTGTTCTGTAGGCTTGAGCAGACAGCACACATCTCAGTCCTTCCTCCACAACGATTATCTCCTTTTTTTTTGAAAGCCCATAATTGCCTCTCACCCTTGGTACCAAAGCTGCTGCATTTTCCTGAGCATATACCTCCTTAACATCGCTGCTTGCAGCAAGCCTCGATGACCGGACCAACTCTACATAGGACTTAGGAAGAATATTCATCGGCGCTTTCTGGGTTAGATTTCTGGACTTTAACGAACCAACCTTGCTCTCATTTTCCAAATTGTTGTAAGCTTCCCTCAGTGCCTTCACCATTTTTCTCCACCCTTTCCCCTCCATTTCTTTAGGCATGAAAACAAAGTTTCTTCTACCACCACCGTCATATTCCACCAATGCCATATAATGACCTTGCGCATCTCTACGTGATGTAGTTTCTGTTACCATCCCGTGAGGTTGCAAAAAACTCCTTCTTATCTCCAGTCAAGCATTCTTTAAGGGCTCTAATGAACCAGTTCAACATAGACCTCTCCAATATCAATAATTTTGTAACCTTCCAACTTCTCTTTGTTAAGTGAATCCATCGACTATCTTCCTTCGACAATTCGAATACCTTAGGTTCTATAAGAATTTGTCTTGTGAAAACCATGCTAATCACGTTACTACACACCTAGACTCATCATCAGTAAGAAAGTGTACGGAGAGAAAAAATAAAGTGTCGAGAGAAAATTCTTGGTTTTCTCAATTTACACACATATATCTATGTATGTATGTGCAAGCCCATTCAACCTTGATAAGTATATTTTCATTTACCTTTCCTAGGATTATTTAGATTTCTATGAAAATATGTTATTTCTTGAGATATTTTAAATTTATAAACTCAATTCATAATGCATGTTTAAAAAGAAAAAGAAAAAATGGCGCTCTCTCTTCTTGGTGAAAGGAGATTTGAAAAACAAAAGATGAAATTTATAAAATATTATTAGTAAGTATATATCATTGTAGTGTTGTATGGAGACTTTGTTTATTGTAGTCTCCCAAAAGGCATGCGTTTTAATTTATTTTTTTATTATTTATTTTTATCTTAAAAGGCTAATTTTTTTAATCTTAAAAATCATGTAAACAAAAGAGGATTATTGGATGAACAATATTATTCTTTATTTAAAATCTTGTTATTTTTAACTCTATATATTGATGAAATACATTTTAAATAGTTGATCATTTAAGTGGTTAACATGTAAAATGATTTAAAATGTATCAAATCCACACGTTCAAGTGAGGATAAAATCTACAGAGATATAGAACAAAGAATTGTATTTCTCTTGTGAAAGATAGAGTAGTGCTACACCCACCGAGGGTGAAGCCCGAGGATGGGTCTCGAGAAGACCAAATCTTCTTCTTCTTTTTTTCATAGATTTTTTTTATATATTTAAATATTTTTAAAAAATTCACAACATTGTTAAAAAATACATCCTTACTCACTAAGTAAAAAAAAAAAAAGCGTCAGAACCCATGTTAGGACCCAATTCTCAATAACTCTATCATCTTCCGTAAAAGATATATTAATCTTCTTGGATGCTGCTTGAGTTTCCCTTTAATTTCCTCATGATTGTTTACATGCAATATGTGATATCGTCAAGCTATGGTGTATGAAAATAATTTCTCTTTCACAATTATGACTATGGTTATCCACTCAAATTTGCGTCAAATTGTGATTTTTATTTTCAATTTTCTTACAGAGGGTAATCATTAGCAATTATGAGGGTGGTCACTAGGTTGGTACCTAGATATACCCAGCCTAGAATTGGGTTTCAAACTCGGGTTAGGTTTTGGCCAGGGTTATGACCCGAGCCAATGTTTGGGTGAAATTGGGTATTTTGTCGTAATGACGATTTCTTTATAGCATATTTTGTCTCATTTCCACGTGCTATAGAGTATTGATAAAAATTTTCTCAGGATACAATGAAACCCTCTAATTCGTTGTTCTAAAACAACACATTTTATAGAACAACTCAAACCACATTTTTTTTAGAAATATGATGCTAATGACGTGTTTTGCACATCGGGTATTGGGCTCAGTTACTTGGAACACAAAGAAAGTGAGGGGTTCGAGGTGGAAGAGACACATTTGATGCATAAGTTAGTTTTTCGTTCTTTATAGAGAGTTCCAACAAGGAAGAGAGTATAAGTCCTGAATTCAAACCTGTCGTCTGGCTTTTATACTGTTGGTCAAGTGCGCACTTCGTATCTCATGTCAGAGACATTGGTACTATCCCATACAAAATACCACGTTGTCGTCTTTAATGCGGCATGGCCCAAGGGGGCCATGCCTTGGTGACAGGTGGGTGGGTGCGGCTATCTTTCGTGCGCTTTGTCAATGACATGGGGTTTTGTCGTGATCTCTATCCATATCCCTTATTCAATTCTTAAATGGGCATGGTTTTGACACGATGTACTCCTGTAAAGTGGTGTCAGGATAAGTGATGCCCTACCTTTCCATGTCAATCAACTTTCTGCCCAGGCTGTGGGCCCTCTTCTCCCTTACGCAATCCGTTAGTAGATTGCACTATTGAACATTGGGGCATCCAGGATAAACTTGGCTCGGCCCGAGAGGAATGTAAATACCCCTTCCAATTAGGCCCAAGCCAACAGGGGATATAAACAATATGAGATAAATTGATTTTTAGAATGAAAATTATTGTTTGTTCCTATTAGTTTGAGAACTAAACAAATTAATTTGATTGAAACCGATGTATAGCATACATAATAAATTGTTTACGTGTTATAATTTGATTTGAAAAATAAATTTTAAAATTTGAATCTTATAGATAAAATCTTACCATTTAAATAATATAATAGCTGGTTTAGATAGTGAGATGAGATGAGATGATATGGTTTTAAATGAGTTGAATAAAATATTGTTAAAATATTATTTCTAATATTATTATTATTTTAAGATTTTAAAAAATTGAATTGTTTATTATATTTTGTATGAGAATTTAAAAAAATTGTAATGATGAGATCATGAGATGAATTGAGAGTGTTTCTATATCCAAATGAGGCCTAAATGATGTGCTCTATATATTGATTTGAGAATAAAATAATTCATTGAAAAATTAAACATGATTCCGCTTTTAAGGATTAGCGAGGAATATTCATCATTTTTACCATTTCATTTCTAAATAGAATATTTATCCTAGAATTTGTTTTCTTGATATCTAACATAATAAATGAAATAAAATGCCAAAGACTTCAACAAAATCTTTATCATTTGATATTATTTTATTTCAAAATAAGAGATGATTCTCAGCCACTGATACACTTACAACTATTTTATAATTAATTAATGTAATTATGTCACTTTATTAAAAATAATTTTTAATTTTACAAAACTATTTGTCATTTCTTGTAGAGTTGTATAACAGCTACAAAAATAATTATAACCATGCTTGGTAATGAGATGGGGGAGAATTTTATAAATAGTAATGAGATAGTTTATAAATAATAGTGAAATATTTTGAGGTAAGATATTTTATTGAGTTTTGAAAAATGAGAGATAAAAAGTTAAATAAAAATATTGTTAAGATATAAATTTTTAATATTATTTTTATTTTAAGATTTTAAAAAGTTGTATTATTTTTTTGTTTTATTTGAAAGTTTATGAACGTTGTGATGACTAAGGCCTTGTTTGTTTTTCAAAAACATCTCATTTCATCTCATCTCACCTCATCATTACAACTTTCCCAAATTCTCACACAAAATAAAATAAATAATTCAACTTTTTCAAATTCCAAAACAACAATAATATTAAAAAATATATTTTAACAATATTTTATTCAACTTTTTAACTTTAATCCCAATTCATCTCATCTCATCTCATCTCATCTCTGAAAACAAACGGGCCCTAAGTAATAATTAGATGGAAAAGTTAAATATTTAAAATTGAGAAGTGTTTGTATTTAAATAATATTTAAAAATAAAATTATAAAAAATTTTAAAATGTAATAAGACTTATTTCCAAACAAACCGTTGATTATTTTTCCCCATCTTAAGTCAATTCTTTTACGTCGTCCAATCATATTTTGACAACATGTACTCCCACTTAATAACAAAAGTTGTGCTATATGTATGTATAACTTTACGCATAATATTATACATATTGAGTGATGGATTTCTTTTATTATTATTATTATTTTTTTTAATTTAAATTTTAAATTTTTAAATTTTTATCATTTCAATATCTGACTAATCGAAATGTCGAGCTTAAAATTATATAAGTATAAATAACATTTTTGAATAATAGTGAGACATAATACCATTAAAAATTTATAATTAATTCAACATCATTCTCGATTGGATAATGTTATTGGGATTGACATTTCTAATCGAAAAAGTTGACTGACAAGTGTAAATGTACTTTTTTAATTTTTTGTTTTTATTCCAACCATTTTTTATATATTTTAAAACATTTAAAAAAAATATATCAATTTACTAATAACCACTTCTTTAATTATTCAGTTAAAAAATAAAAATAAAAAATAAAAATCACAATCGGTCTAAATAGTATTTCCCTTCTCGGTTTTGAATTATATAACATTTGTTTACAATTTATTAAAATTACAATTATTGTATAAAATTATTTAATAATTAGTTGTTTAATGGTAGAAATGACATCATCAGATGCCTCCGAGTGTTTGAAAAATACAATCCAATAGCCAACAACCAACGAAGAACAACACCCACGTAAGAAAAACAACGAAAGCCAACGCGGCTTCCTCGTTTCTCCCATTCTCCCCAAGAACTGACGACTGCTTCTCCTCCTGGCCTCTGACCTTGAACCCATCTCCCATCAAATCTCTCTAACCCTCTCCAATCCAGAATTGAGAGAGAGAGAGAGAGAGAGAGAGAGAGAGAGAGGGATAATTTTTCCTTTCTCTTTGTTTCTTTTGACTGATCACACAAAATGTGGTGCTGTGTCAGCAAGAACAAGGACTCGAAGGCCAGTAGGGTTGCCCGGTGGCGATCGACCGGCATTGTGGCTCTCCGAGACTCCAAATTGAAGGTTATCTCTTTCTCTATACATATATATATAGTCATATGTATATTAATTGTATTGATGCCTCTGCATTTTTTTTTTTTTTTGGGGGGGGGGGGGGGGGGGGGGTTGGGTCTTTGAGTTATTTATTGCGTAATGAGGGACTTGGTTGTGAAATAAGAGGGTTAGATGTAATCTGCTTAGTTTTGGTCAAGTCCGTGTTTGAATTGCGTCTCTGTAACCTCTTGATATGATCGAAGACTTAACGTGTGCGTATGAGTGTGTGAGCGCATGTGCGTGTGAGTGCGAGTGCCTGGGCTAAGGATGAGTAATGGTATGTGAAGATATAATGGTTTACTCATTGTTTAGACAGATTTTAGTTATTGTTGATTGTCTATAATTTGAAGTAGATGGGGGAGTTCAAATTAAGTGTACTGGGAACTCATACTGTTGAGAATATAAAGTATTTTGTTGGTTAACTTTTCAAATTAGTCATATCTCTTGGACAACACTTGAATGATTAGATACAAAAGGCTCAAAATATTTTAAAGTTTTTGCAATTAAGTAGTCAATGCACAATTTTCGGCAGTTAAGATAACATTCAACACATGGAGTGAACCCATATTTTATAATTCTTTACGCATGCATAATTGAAGGAAAATAGCATCATAGTACCAGTTGAAGAAATACCAAACTTACATGTGGATGTTCTATTTCTCTGCAACAGGCATTCCCAAATGAAGTTTTTGACCTGGAGAGATCCGTCCGAACTCTTGATTTAACACACAATAAAATAGGTAATGCTCATCTCACCGTCTTCTGTATCTCGGTTAGTAGTGAGGAATCGATGCTATTCACTTTTTAACCCCTAACAAATGAAATCTTCATATTTCTAAAACCTGTCTCCTGTTATTTTTTTTCCTTTCTGCAGTTGAGATACCTACAGATGTAAGCAAATTAATTAACATGCAGCGCCTGGTAAGAATAATTAAATTCAGTTGTGTACATGTGCTTAGTTTCTTTCCATGATCATATGCTATAAAAGCATTTGTCATGTACAGGATTTATAAAACTTTTAAGTAATATATTTGTGGGCTGATACAGCTGTTCTATTTTGAAGAAAAAATGTGGAGATTATGATTAATTTTTTTTCTTAATAATTCGTAAATATTTTCCTTCAAAGTTTCTCCATACTTCAAAATGACTTGTTAAGTCCATAACAGGTTAATCTACAAGAATGAATGTGGTTGTAAAGGAAGGTTCTTACAAAAGAGTAATGATTTGTACAAGCCACAAGTAGAAAAACCTCGTGCAGCCCTTTTGTAAAATAGTGGACTCCACCATGAAAAAGTGTAAAAAATCTATTATTTTTTAGTGGTACCCATTTTTTTACTAAGCGTGGGGCTTTTCAATTTGGGGCTTGTACCTAGAATACTCCTTACAAAATAATGACATCTAGTTTATCATTATAACAAATCCGGTAGAGTGACAGAGGTTGGATCCATTGCAAGATCACGAATTAATAGCTTCATAAAGGCTCTAGACAGACTAACGGCAAGCGAGATATAGAAAGCAGCTAGCCCTATGTGTAAAACCTTGCCGCGGGGTTGTATTTGGCTTTAAAGCTGCAGTGCACATGCAATCTTTTATAGGTAGAAAAATATATTAATTAGGACTAATAATTCCATCCAGTTTCACAAGGCTTTAGTTGGCATTAGAACCTGTTGTGGATTACTTACTGAATTCTGTTGAGATATGCTAATGTTGGCCAATGCGCCCAGTTGCTATCCTTTGGGACAGATTTGGAGGTAGAATGGTCCAATGGTACTGAAATTATCTGATATCCAGTTTCTTTATCAGCTTGGAATTAGTTGGTACAATTATTAATTAGGACTAATAAATATAGGGTCTTATCTTAATTGGTTGAAAAGAATTAGAATGTTTTTATTACTTATAAAAAAAAAGTAAAAGAAAAGCATGAGAATCTTATAGAGGGAAATCCACCCGAAATGAAATTATTGGGAAGTAACTGAAAGAGATTCATTGATACATTGTTTCTTCTCTCTTGTTGAGTATCTCATTTACAATCTTATCTCTTGCATATATTTTTTATGACATGAATATTTACATTCACACGATGGCTGTTCTTTGATTTCCATTGGTGATCATTATGATAGGATTAAGATTGGAAAAACTTGAGTTTAAAGCTGTTCAATCTTTTCAGATCTTATCTGAGAATCTCATTGAGCGTCTGCCAACAAATTTGGGGAAACTTCAGTCTCTAAAAGTTATGATGCTTGATGGGAATCGAATGACTTCTTTGCCTGATGAATGTAATTCTCTTCCCTAAATAAGTAAGAGAATGCTAATTTGTGTATTTGATAGTCTTTGCCTGCCTTGGGTTTATTTGTATAAGGATTGAATGCAGCTTGCATGAGACCTTTTTACTAGCTTCTAACCAGATTATGTTTTTTGTTTTGTTTCTAGTGGGACAGCTGGTGAGGCTTGAGCAGTTATCCATCTCGGGAAATTTGTTAATATACTTGCCTGAGACTATTGGGAGCTTGCGTAATGTGAGTATTATACCTAGTGAACTGGAATGCTATTGACTACACTGCAGCCTCAGTGGTTTGGGTTGTTTCTTCAATGGTAGAATAACTTAAATAGGAGTCGTGCAGTAGTGGTACCCACTGATTATAATCATGAGTAGAAGTTAATTCCACATACTTTATGAGAATTACAACATCACTTGAGAAAGAAAACACATTTAGCATGTTTTATCAAGTTCCATGATCCAATATTGATTGTTTGATGATGCAGTTGTTGCTTTTGAATGTTTCAAATAACAAGTTGAAGTCTCTTCCAGAATCAATTGGCAGTTGTTTCTCTCTTGAAGAATTACAAGCAAATGGTACGTTCAAATCTTTCTCCAATGTGATGTCTTATCATATCTTGACAAGTGTTGCTTACTACAAGGCCCTAGAATAACTGGAATTTGAACAATATGGAGATTTCTGAGATTTGAAATGTCATTATTTCTGCATGTGCTGAAACTTTCAGCTCATTGATGAATATATATGCTAAATCTGAACTGGCTATTTGGTGCTATAAGCATGCTCTTTTCACATGCCATTTGACCTAAATTCTCTTTTACCTTTTCGTTACTTTTGCTGTTCTAAGCCATGATACCTTTCATGCATCATCAATTTTGTGAAATATATATAACTTTGAGGCATTGAATGTTTTCTTGTGCTTCTAAAATTTACGATCACTAGGGAGTTCTTAAGTTTCTTATAGATTAGAGTGTCATTTTAAAGCTAGTTCCAAACTTGTAATTGGTGTTCTCTTTTGTATACTACCTGTGTACTTGGGCAATGCCTTTTTACTTGTTTTAATAATATAAATAAATAAAAATTAGTGGACAAGCTAGAAGCATGATTCTGCTTCTGAATTTCAAATGGCCTCTTTTATCATTATTTATCTGGTTTTGTGAGCTATGTGCTATGATAGCAATTTCTTGATTGTACTATTACATGCTCACATCTTCATGATTCTGGATGTCCTTTCAGATAATCTTTTTGAAGATCTACCTGCATCACTTTGCAACCTCACTCACATAAAGTCACTTTGCCTAAACAATAATAATGTGAAGCAGGTATTTACAACCCCCCCCTCTCGCCCCCTGCCCATTTACAGGGCTTTTATTCTCTTCATCTCCTCTTCTTCTTTCTACCTTCAAGTATATCATCTTTCACATTCTTTGAAATGTGATAATAACCTTTTATAATTTATTAAATGTTAGTTTTGGTATTTAGAAACTTTTGCTCTTATCGATATAGATTTAGGGGATGCTTGGAGAATGAGATGAGATGAGATGAGAAATCTGTGAATAATAATGAAATAGTTTGTGAATAGTATAAGTGAAATGATTTGAGTTAAGATGTTTGATTAGGTTTTGGAAATGAAAGAGAAAAAACTTGAATAAAAATATTGTAAATTTAAAATATTGTTAGAATATAATTTTTTTTAATATTATCGTTTGTTTTGAAATTTGAAAAAGTTGAATTGTTTTTTGTGTTTTGTGTTTTGTTTGGAAGTTTGGGGAAAGTTGTAAACTTGTATTGATTAAGTAATGATTAGGTGAAAAAGTTGAATATTTGAAATTGAGAAGTGTCTGTGTTTGTGTTTTTACCCTTTACCTATCAAAAAAAAAAAAAGAAAAGTGTTTGTATTTGAGTGATGTTTGGAAATGAAATTATGAGAAATTTTGAGATGAGATGGGATGTGATTCCCAAACAAATCCTTATTGCTTATCCGAAGGAAAAAAAGTTTTGGTATCTTGAAAGCTGCCGGACATTCAAATTTTGTTCTGAGGCCTCATGATCATAGAAAAATAAATTTTAGAGATCGGATATATAAGATTGGTTTAAGGATTGAATCAGAACATGTTATACTCTTTGGAGTGCATCTTCCTGACATCTATACGATTTACTTCTTTCAGTTAAGATGGTTATGGTGTGGGGTTTCAGAACTTTGCTGGTAATAGAATGTCAAAAGCAGAGAGGAATTTCCTGCATAATATGTACATCTTTTTTGTTAGTATGTGAATGTGAGTTACCAGATTCACGGTTCCTTTTCTCTTTGGCATCACCCTCTCCCTTTGGACTTTATCTATGGACTTTATTTGCATGGATTTTAAAACTGCTTGCCGAAGTTGTGGTATGACTTGGGTGATGCCTAGGAGGGTGGTGGACCTTTTTGCTTGCTGGAGAGGTTTAAGGGGTAATGTGCAAATAGCCGCTGTTTGGAATATGATACCTTTATGCCTTATGTGGTGCATTTGGGTTGAGAGGAACAGTCGATGCTTTGAAGATAAGGAACGCTCGGTGGATGAACTTAGATGTTTTTTCTATAATTCTTTATTTCAGTAGGCTTCGGCTATTGTATTTAATGAAACTAGTGTCCATGATTTTCTTGTTTCTTTTTCTAGTTCCTGATGTGTAATTGGTTCAGTATTTGTATACTTGCTGGTGTACTTGGCTTTGCCTTGTTACTTGTCTCAAAAAAAAATTTATTCATAAAATAAAAAGATTGCTTGCCAAGGGCCTGTGCACCCTTAGGATTAGTTGGATCTTTGTTTCCGGATACCCGGTGCCAATAAAAAAAGCATTAATTTTAGTATATTTTTCACTTTCTAGATAAGTACCTCTCTTGTGTATCCCTGTGCATTATGTAAAAAAAGCATATCCCTGTATACTCTTCATTTGCGCCTTTTGCACTTATCATAAAGATTTATTACTTATGAAAAGAAAAGTATGGCAGAGTTGGGTTCTTTTTTATTGCTTCATGGTAGTTTATTCATTTATCCAATTTAGCTGGACATGGGCGTATTGATATAGTTAGCTTTTTGGACAGATACCTCCAAATCTCTTGAAAGAGTGCAAAGCCCTGCAGAATATCTCCCTACATGGCAATCCTATTTCAATGGATCAATTCCAGCAGGTGTGTTGTCATTATTTAATTAATTATTAATTGTATATTTTGGTGAAATTCCCATTATGCATGTTACAATCTAACTGAACCTTGCACATTTCTAGATGGAAGGATTTCAAGATTTTGAAGGAAGAAGGAAGAAGAAGTTTGACAAGCAAATTGATTCAAACGTGATGATTGCATCAAGGGGCCTTGATGAGGGTGTTGATCTATGAAAGCGTCACATTGGTGCTCCCTCAAAGGGTAAGCCAACATCACAATCTCAATGGGTTTCCTTAGAGCCTTGCATTGGGAGATTAAAGTTTATAGACATTTACATATGCTGCCAAGTTTAGTCTTGAATATTATGAATATGATGATGTTTGGTGCTTGGTCCCAGCTCTTCAAGCATCAAAAGATTTATTAAACAGAATTTAAGAAGCATCCAACAAAGAGGAGAGAAAAAAACATACTTTTAGAAGTAGTGTGTTCAGGAATCTTGAATGTACCAGATTGAAAAGCTTGTAAACATACTTGAAAACTTCATATATTGTTCTGTCCATTTTAGTTCTGTTTGTACATGCTTGAGTATATATTCTTATTTATGACTCCTCTAGGTTTGCCTACTTTGCTGTTTTTTTATAAGAGTTAAACTACAGTCTTCCTAAATAACTTATGCTTGGAAGAGGAACAGTTTTGTCAATATGAAACACTTAACGCTCAGAGGACCATTCATCAATCGCTTTCCTCATTTTCCTTTTGTTTGATTCACTAATGAACAAATTGCCTGTATTTAGTTGATGTACACATGCGCATTTTCCACTTTTTTGGTTACACATATTTGTTGCCGGTTTTGTATCTTCCAAATCTGTCACAATTACAACTGATATGTTAATTAACTTGCACATTTTTTTTTCTTGCTTTCTGAGATATTCATGCTTCTTATAAATGTTCTTAACTTTTGATTCTTCTTGAACAAACTGAGAGTAGAGGTTGACCGGCTGAGTCTATTTGAATGCAAAGAAGGGATGTCATCTCTTGGCAGCTATAAATTCAAAGCAGCTTTTATCTTAGATTGGATGGACATTAGTATATATGGCTACTTGTGACGTGCAAAATAATATCTCCAAAATCAGTTCTATCACATTGTAAATGAGGGATATTGTTAGTGTATATGCCTGTTATTTTGATTGCTTGTATACATCACAAGTACTTGGTGTTTATTTAAAGACTTCATCTCAGGTAGTTATGGTTTCCTAGGACAAATTCAGTGCACATCTATTAGCAGAGCTTGATGATAAGTATATATAGAGTGCTGTTCTTGCATCTAAATGTGCTATTAACTTTAGCATGGGAAATCTGCATGTGTAGATGTTTTCTCCAGTAACTATAGTTTCTTCCATTAGTAATATAGATTCTGTGGTAAATGTGAAGAAACGCTCTTTGTATCGCGTTTTTGAACAGCCAATACCAGTTTGATGCCTTCACATATTTGTTGGTATTCTCAGACATGACTCAGTTCATGAATGTGGATTTCTGCCTTTATTTGAAAGAAAATTGATGCCCATATGTGAGCAAACTATGTTCATAGCAATTTATATTTCCTTTCTTTTTTAACCCCCAAAATAGGGTCAAAATTGTTTGAAGTTATTGTTTGAAATCTTGGATAGTGTTAAATTCTCAATACATATTGTAAGACTTGGTCCAAGTGGTGAAAGCCTTGGTCTTGGGATATCACTCCCTTCAAGATCCAATGTTCAACATCTCATGGGTGCAAACAATCATTTGGGGCCACACGGTAAAAAGTTAGCTATTTAATTAGTTTCGTGTATGAAAACTACCGAGGGTGCGGTGTACGAGACCAGAGTTTTCTTTTGCAGGGGTGGGTCTGAAGGGCCCTGCCTTGAAGAAATTCTCCGACATGACTTACTCCATTTGGTCCTATAGTTTGAATATACACCTTAATGGATTCTAATCCGGTATTAGCCGTAACGTATATTTAAATTCCCACATCTTTTCCTTTTGAGGAGGGAGAGAAGAATGGAAATAGACATCATCTGTCTAAAGTTTTTAGAGAATAGTTTAAATTTAACTACTAGGATATTACCGTATTAAGATGTTTAATGAACACATAATTTTTAATTCGTTAGGTTGTGTTAATGAAAATGAATATTTTAATAACTGATGTAATTTTATGTGATCTGTTAGATTTATTTTATAATAAAAATAATTTTATAATTTGATAAATTATATCAATTTATGAAATTATTTTTATGTAAGCTAAAGTATTTCTCTTTTTTAAAAAGGCATGTTGAAATTTGAGAATGTTTAAGAAATTTTTAGAAAAGTTTTGAGATGCAGTTTTTATTGGGTTTTGTGACTGTTAAAAGTGAGTTGGTAGATTTAAAAAGCTATTTACATATAATTTTCTTTGGGTTTTTTTATAAAACATTTTTGGTTTTCCTCATTAAAATCTAGATAATTCTTTTGGAGAGAAATATAATTTTTTTAGATTTAAAACTTTTTTCATTTGAAGTTGGAAAAATTTTGTGAAACATTTTGGAATATTTTTAGTAGCCAAACATGCAGTAAAAAACAAGTCAACATACTCAACTTGACATATTTTATTATTTTACACAAAAATAAGTTCTTACGTTATATTTTATGAGTCCCTCAAATAATTTTATAGGAAAATATAAGTGCATGAAAGGATTACCAAACCAATTTATTTTATTTCATTTTTTTTTTTTTTTTGGTTTGCTTGAAATAACCTAGGCATGTTACAATTAAAACTCGACCCTTCAAATATCTGGTCAATATCATTTGAACCAAAACCAATAGCACAATGTGTTCTAAAAAAAAAAAAAAAATCATGTGTCAGAAAAATTAATTATTTCTCATATTTCACAAGAAATTTTTTTTTATTAGTCACTATTTACTACCTCACACCCCATATCTTATAAAAAATATCTTCACACCCTATGAAAAACACTCACACTATGAAAAAAAAAAATTTCACGTCATGTGTGAGTTATGTGATGTGATCAGTTATTGATCTGTAGCGAAACTCATTTCACAAGTCCCACCATGTTTTACCCTTTCCTACTCCATGCAAATCACACGCATCATCTTAGGGGCATGTGATGCCTCATCGATCACACCATACCGGTTAGTATAATAACATGGAATTCGAAAAATGGAATAATAGTCTAATATAATAAGTTAATAACATGTAATACTATAATATAATAACATGTATTTAGATACTAGTGAATTAATAATCAATATTAATAATTAAATTTGGTTTAAAAAAGATTTTTTCTATTCTCAAGTCGATGTGTAGAGCACATTATCCACATCATTTTATAGTAAAATTTAATTTGTAAAATTTAAATTTTAAAATTTATCTTTTAAATCAAATTATACCACTTAATCAATATATGGTGTAGAAATCTTAGAATAACAATACTCTTAAAAAAAAATTATAAAATCCAAAAATAAAAAAAACTTAGGGTTAAAATAAAGATTAAAATTAAATTTAGGAAAACCCAAAATAGAGTTTAAGAAAAAAAAATAAAAAAAAGGTTTAGTGCAAAAATGAAGGCAGTAGCCCAGCAAAAAGCACAACCCAGCCCAAATTTAGTCATAAAATCTATAATAAATATGTAAAATTGCAAACCCTGACACGAACGAGCTATATCAACTCTAGTGGAAAATTCCTTTACATTCGACCCTGTGTTCTCTTGCTCGAAACCCCGTGCTGACAGTTTTCCCCCTTTTTTGGGCATTTCTCCTCCCTCGTCGTCTTCAACCTCAAAACCATGGAGCAAGACGAATCTTCTTCAGCTCCGAGGAAGGTAGGCAATGTTCTTTTTGATAATTTCATTTCCTCTGCTGATTGATTCTATGTCAGAATTCTAATTGGGATTTGAGTTCTGAATTCTTGTTAATACAGTCTGATAAAATCTGATTTGTCTCTGTGCAGCTAAAGTTTGCGCCCAAAGCCCCACCTCGCAGAAAGCCCAAACCCACACCACCCAAAACGTAACAATTCCTCTACATTTGAGTGTTATAGATGATGATGATACTACTCTATGTAAAAAAAAAAACTGGAAATTTTGTTTTCACTTAATTTATACTATATTTTAATGCAGTGAAGTGGGTGACGAAGAAGAAGAAGAAGAAGAAGAAGCCGAGCATGCCCAGTATCTACTTCGTCGCTTCAATGTGCGTCTTTCTTTCCAAATTAAAAAGCATATCGGTTTGTTTGTTTTTTTAATTTTTTTGGTAATGGAGACGAGACTATAGAAAGTTATGTATTGCTCATTCATTTTGCTCCGAAACTTTTCGTTTCGTTTCTAATGCATTTAAGGCCTCGATTATATATTAGATAAGATGAGATGAGATATTTTGTTTAAAATTAAATAAAATAATATTATAAAATAATTTTTTAATATATATTTTATTTTAAAATTTGAAAAAATTAAATTATTTATTATATTTTATGTGAGAATTTAAAAAAATGTAATAATTATATAAAATGAGATGAGATGAGATAGTTTGATTTTGTGTAACTAAACCGTAAGGTTCAAATATTCATTTTTGTCAGTCAAAAAATTAGGAGGACTTTAAGGAAAAAATCTTTTTTTTATTTTTTTTAAAAAATTATTTCCTATAAAAAAAAAATCCACATGTTTGTCTAGCCCAACTGCTTGTGGCCGTGGTATGGTTGGGCAATACTGATAACTTTTTATTTGGTTAGTTTTGTCAAATGCCTGAAATAATCCTATACACAGAGCCTCGAAGCTGCACTATTTCATGTTATCTTTGTTCTTAGGCTACGGGAACGAGGGAATTTGAACACCAGCTCTCACCCTTGAGCTGGTCATACTACTCCTATTTGTAAAGCGTTGGCTCAGCCCTGAAACCCATTGTTACCATTAGCTTAGAGGTCTTGTGTCAAGGCTCGAGGCTCAAAAGAAGGACTACTTTTCATTTGTTCCTGCATTTTCATTTAAATGATGGGTTTGAACTTTGAACCCAAAAGGTAAAATCTAAAGAAATGAATTAATAAATTAATGTGCTAAGGAAAAAAAAGAATTAATAATGTATTGTTTCTCAGCACCATCATCTGTGAAAGAACAGGAGTTGACTCTTACTCTTCTTTTTTATTTTTTATTTTTTTTTCCCTTTTTTGCTTCCTTCCTTTTCCATGGCGGAAAACCCATCTAGCAACGATCTAATCTTGGTTGGCTATGATTATGAGCTTCTTTCAAGTAGACATTCTGTTGGGTCATTTCAATGAGATACTATCTGAGATCAGCATTGGCTCACTTTTTTACAGGAGAACCTTGCTAGACGGGGACCTAAAGACGAAAAGAAATGTAATTTCTCTTATTCTCCACTGTTATTACTTTCTCAATACATTGCCACATTCTTAAGTTCTTACTGAGGTTGGTGATTTTAAGTACTGGTGTTAGTATTTTCACATTGAGTTATGAAAGGCTCTCATCCTCATGGTACAACTCATCAAGATTAGGGAATCATGTACTAATGATGTGGCAGATAGAGTGCCTTTTAGACTATTATGATTTGAATGAGTGTGCATTTTTTTTTTTTTGTAATTGGAAAAGGTTCTAGAGAGTCAGGCATATGCCCTACTACGTGGTAGAGGTAGGAAGAAATGGTCATTCAAAATATAAGAATTTCTACTCTTATGCAAGATGTTGAAATCTTGGGTATTTTTCCAACTTGGCAAGATGGCATGTTCTGTATTTTATTACATCAGTTACACCTTCTCATTTACCTATCCATTTCCCTACTTTACATTAGAGATTATCAAGCATCTGCTTACCCATCTTCTTAAGAATCCATTTTGGTAGTAACCATGTAGAGACGGAAATGTGTTGTTTGTAAAAAGACCCCAACATTCACTCGTTTATCACATGGAAATTGATTTTTTTCCCTTGCCTAAGAGGTAAAACATGAATTAAAGCCCATTTCTTTTAGGTTTTCGTTATCTTATACCCATTGTTCAATGGAGGACCCCATACATCTTAACTTGAGAGCCAAATAACAAGATGACATTTCAGGAAAAAGAAATTGCTTCAGGAAGTATGTAAATGAAATCGAATGAATGTTGTTTCTAAATTGCACCTTTAGGATTTGATAGACTAGTATGGATTTCAATATACATGTTCCTTAAGTGATCAATGTTTCTCCCCAAGAGGATAATTATATATTTTGAAAAATCTGGGGTCCAGAGAAAGTTAATATCAAGGATATGAGGAGCGTGGCTAGGCAGAAGTTATAAAACAAAACAAAATATATAAATTACACCTTTACAGAGTGGACTTGGAAGTAAATTACACGTTAACAGTTAGTTTGAACCATTCCACTTAATGGAAGTAAATGGTGTGCATTTGATGTGGCTGAACTAGCTGGGAAAATTCTGTATGTATATGAGGAAATGTGAATCATCATCATCATCATCATTTTTCACTATTGTATATCCAGTTTTCATCCCATGTTTGGTTGCAAACCTGCAGCTTCTGTTCAGGTTGCATTTGGTCCTGGAGTTACGCCATCACCTCTGATAAGGAAATTTGGTGTTTCCAAGGATGGTATTGGTGGTAAAAGCAGTGGCTCCTGCCCCAAAAGTTCCGATTATGGGAAAGCTCTCTTATCTTCACCTTCAGCTGCCAATGAAGATGGAAGGGATGTATGTTCTGCAGATCCTACCAGTACAGAGCAGATTGTCAAGAAAGAATATAGAGAACCCTGGGTAAGAAATTGCTGCTGTGCACATCTCTCTCTCTCTCTCTCTCTCTCTCTCTCATACTTGCGCGTCTGATTCACTGATGCTGCAGGATTACCATAGCACTTACTATCCTACTACTATTCCATTGAGGAGGCCTTACGCTGGAGACCCAGGTATGCTTTTAGATGCTTCTACAAATAATGACTCCAATTTCAGATGAACATCGAGTATTTGTAGTTGTGACAAAGGATAGGTTGTCTTTGTCACTTAGGGGTGACCTTAGATACTTGTCAGGGAATGGAACCCTTGGAAGGCTAAAAGCCACCAATGTGAGCAAGTGAGGAATCTTGGCATTAAAAAACTACTATATCGAAATAATTCTAATCTCTGCATCTCCACATTCAGTTTAATTGATAGGAAGACTTAACTCCGATTAAAATTCCCTTAAAATAATATTATAGACAGATAAAAGCTACATTCATAAGTCCCTAGATCAGTAGTCAAAATATATAAAGACTAATGCACATACTTATCTCCACTAAAGAATTCCAAAAACATCACAAAGACTGTCATTATATATTAGCGTCACTATTAGGCTCTCCGTGAAAAGAATGAAAAATATCTCACAGCCCAGAAATTTTGGCATCTGAAATGATAGAGATGCCATTACTCACTGAACTACATTTCCTGGAAATTTAATCAAACAGGCTGCATTAGATGTACATACCCATCATGCCAAAGGATAACCAAAGGTGAAGATTCCTCTTGTATCAAAGGATTTTGTTCACGAGGCAAATGGCACTATGCCAGCCATTATGTCAAGTTTCATCAATAATGTTTAGCATGATTTTTTCAGTGATTCCCTTCAGAATTTTTACTGAAGTCCGTAATGTTAAATGACATTTGCACCTTTTGTTTTAAGAACTCCTCGATGAGGCAGAATTTGGGGAGGCTGCTGCAAATTCGGAGTATGATGAAAATACTATAAGTCCTGCTTCAGACCTTGGGCTGATGGTAATCAGATTAAAAAATTGTTAAAGATAATGTTGAACATTTAGTAGAGCAACATATTAGCCATAGCTATTGACAACAAACTGGTGATTGGTGATAGGCGGAAAATGAGGAAGAAAATATGTTTTTCTTTAAGCTTCCAGCTAGTCTGCCCTTACTCAAGCGATCAACTAGTAGAAAGGGCAAAGAGAAAGTTGAAACTGATTCGTCATTGGATGGCGGAGGTGTTTCAAAGAAGGGCTGCAGTTTGGAAGAGTTGCCTGGTGGATATTTGGGCAAAATGCTGGTTTACAAGAGTGGAGCAATCAAGTTGAAGCTGGGAAACACCCTGTATGATGTGAGTCAAATCAGTGCTTTCTCCAAGCTAAACACAAGCACCCGTTAAGTGTGCATGCACACACCGTCACTCTCTTGTTTACGTTACCTGCAGCAAGAAATTAGCTAAGTCAGATTTCTTTTGCATAAGAACTCCAGTAATTTCTTGCTGGTGTTTCCAGAAAACTTTATACGTTCTTATGCTGCCTTAGGCCTCAGCTAATGATCAATTCAGATATATGCCAGTTTTAAACGGCATATTGAAGAAATTCAAAGTTAATCATATTCTGTTGATCTTCTCATGAGAGAAGAAAGTCCGCTCTTATTTACTTGTATTCTTGAAGTAACGACACCCCAACCCCGTTTTTCTCTTCTGTCATCGTCGAGAATCACTTGATATATCATGTATTGTTTACTATTTCTCTGTTAAAAAAATGCAGGTTACACCTGGTTCAGATTGCGTATTTGCTCAAGATGTTGCGGCAATCAACCTTGCAGAAAAACAATGTTGTGTTCTTGGAGAGCTTGGCAAACGAGCTGTTGTTACTCTTGATGTTGATTCCTTGTTGGATGGTGTGATCGACTTGGGCTAAATGCCTGAAGTACAAGTTCTGGCTTTATGGCGGGAGAACCTTCAACGTTAGTAACCTAGTATTGGCGCACATATGTAGAGAGAGATAGGAGTAAATTTGTATCTATAATTGCTGACAAGGTAGCTTGTAAAACTACTTTTGCAGACCTCTCAATGGCTTCTCTATTTTGCAATTTTTTTTGTAAAATAGAGAACAATATGTAAAATCAATGTAAAATACAAGTCACCTAGTAGGGAAAACCACCTATCATGTCATCAAATTATAAGCCAGGGTTTTTTTTTTTTTTTTTATTGGCACAGGGTGTCCGAGAACAAGTCCCGACTAATCTCGGGTGTCATAAAATTATAGGTCAATTATTTGCATAAAAAGTAACCACAATATTGATAATTACCATTGACACCAATATTACATTCAAGATCACAAAAAAAGCTGAGACCTTTTATGAACATAAACAAGTTAACAACCACCACGTTAGTAGGACTCCCTGAGCTCCTGGACCACCTCATTATTCAGAGCAGCATTCTAACCTGCTTTGTCTGATGATAATGGTATGACCATTCTCTATACAAAAAGTACCCCTATTAGAAACATATATCACCTTGATAGAGAAAAGAAATATCCCTGCATGACTTTACTATAGGTAAAATTTAGAGAAAAAATATGAAGAAAACAACTATAACCACTACCAATTATGTGTTAAGTCGCCAATTCACAAGCATGCATGCAAATTGCAATAGCTATTCTTGTTATTTTCAATGACACAAGTTCAATATACAAAAATAAATGGTAGAAGGATATCATTCAAAGACAAAAATTTCCGCTCTTTATAAAGTCTCAAATTTTTTTTTTTTTTGAGTTGGGGAGGGGAGTTTCGATCTCAGTACCTCCATTTTAGAGGCTGGAGGGGTTATGCCAATCAGGCGCCTTTGGCTATAAAGTCTCAATTTTCATTGGTCTTCAATACTCTCCAAAGCTACAATATTCCCTATCAAAAGAACATAATTTTTTGGAAAAATTCATTTTAATTGCATCCAAACAGATTACATGGAAACCTTCAAAGCCTTGCTTTGAAGGGCAATAGTATAAGAGGCACCTGAACCGATGGCTCGGTCTGCAATAAATGAAAAGCATCATAAACCCAGTCGGCTCCATGCAGTTGGAAGTTGGAACCATTGATCTAGAATTCCTGAAAGAGAAATGCAAAGACGGTTCCATCCAGATCATGCAGGTGAAACGATGATGAAAGAATTTTCATATTAAAACCACCGTTCAATTAAACTTTTTCGTTCATGGAGAACATCTCATTCTTCCCGGCCACGAGTACTGAAGCAGTACCATGGATCACCCAAGTAGCCATGGAGTCTCTATACACCTAAAAATAATCGCATCACTTGCAGTAGCTTGGGTAAAGATTAACAGCTAGGCTATGAACAAGGGGAAGATGAGAAGAGTAAGCACTAACACATGATCAACGTCTAACACTTTGCCTTCTTACCAATGTTGATTACTCTTGCAGAAAGCTAGCATCTTGACCACCTTGATCCCCCATTTAGGGACCTTCTCTCTAAGCTGTATGCAGTTAGCTACTCTGAGTAGGCCTTTCAAAACATGATTGCAAGCAACCATGCGAGTCTTTCAAGTTGGGATTCGTTGACAAGATCATAGCATTCACTGTGTAAGCCATGTGACTATTCACGCAGATATCCAACCTCGCACGGTTGTTCATATGCCAACAAGGCAACACAATCCTAAACTTTTGGATCTTCAACTCATCTCAATTCATCTCAACTCATCGTTACAATTTTTTCTAATTCTAACACAAAATATAATAAATAATTCAGTTTTTTCAAATTTCAAAATAATAATAATATTAAAAAATAATATTCTAACAATATTTTATCATCTCAACTCAACTCAACTCAGTTTAACATCCAAATGCAGCCTAAAAATAAGGATCATTACCGTTCATGTTCAATGCTAAAGGATGCTTCTCCAAGTAGTTTTGCTACTCATCATCCCCACATACCACACACTATATTTATTTTTATTTTATTCTTTCTAAACTAATTGATTTCTTCTACTCATCATCCATACACTACACATTTAGTAAGAAAAAAAATAAAAAAAGTAAAAAAATTATGTATGGTGTATGGTGTGAGGATGATGAGTATAATTTTTCTTCTCCAAGACATGCAACAATCTTGAATTTGCCCTAATTAACTAGACCAATTAGAAGCTAGAAAGACCATTGGTAACTGATCTACTTGTGTGTCTATCATCACTCTTATGCGTAAGTATTTTTAATTATCCAAGCTGAAAAATTAGTGTTTGGCATCATTATATAAAAAGTTACCATCTATTCAGAAAATAAAAAAAAAAAATTATTATTTGAAAATGAAAGTAATTATGCAATTTAAAATTCCATTAAACTTTTAAATACTAATTAATACCAAATTCCAAATTGCAATAGTTGGAATTTGGTATGCAACCAACATTCTTCCAACAACTCCAACGTAAGAAGGGCACGAAGACATGATTAGATCGAGGATGAAGAAATCTAGATGGAGGAATTAAGAGATTGGAAGAGCAAGCAATCAGGCATGAGTTGGCAAGTGAGAGAAAAGAAAAGAAAAGAAAAGCAAGGATGCAAATCTAGAAGGCAAAGGATAAAATGAGAGATTGCATCGTGGAGTTGTTAGGGGTATGGGTGTTTGAGAAAGGCCAGATCTGGTTTTATAACAAGGGAGTGGAGTGCGGTCCTGCATCAAGGGAGGTGTTGGAGTGGGGTTGATGCGGGTGAGTTGTCAATGGTGGCATGGGGGCAGCAGTTTGTGTAACACACCCAAACTGTTTGATAAAATACCTAGACAATATAACTCACTTCGAGGGGAGCACCTCCGAATGAAGAAGAAGAAGAAGAAGAAGAAGAAAATAGGAGAGGAAATGGGAAAAGTGCTATAATATTTTAGAATAACCTTACAATAATCTGCCTTCAGTACATATATTGTCAGGCGACCATAATGGAAAGTACTCAATAAAAAGGCCATAGGCCAATTCGAATACAAATGCCAATGAAAGATAATCTAAGCTAAGCAGATGAAAAGTGGTCCATACATAAACAAACCATGCCCTAAGGAGCAAGCTTCCGGCGCACTTGAAACAACTTAATAAATTTAATAAAATAAGGATAAGCATGATAATATGAGGCCCATCAAGCCTAGCCTATCTCGTCAGTACATGTAACTTTAGTTTAATTCAGTTGACTAACATTAGGTTTTTGATAAGTAACTAACAGTACATGTAAGTTTTTGACTAACTAACAGTAGTTAGCCCACAAGTACACCGAGATCTCCTTTCTCTCCCTTGTCTCGAAGCTTCCCTTCTCAAAACCTCTTTTGTGTGCAAACCCTAGATCCAGCTTGTGACAGCCCCCCGCCTCTTCATAACACCTTGCCCACAAGTTCAGAAAATGTCTCATTCAACAGTGAATAGGTTTCCCAAGTAGCATTATTGGCCTCTTGCCCTTGCCAACAAATAAGAAGCTCTACCTTTACATGATTCTCAGCCTTGGTCATGCGGCTTGCCAAGATTTCTTCTGGCTCTGGTTTAAGGATCCCCCAGTCATCAGCTGAGGGTAGCACGGGAACTTTCATGGTCGAAGTGACCAGTTTTCTTCTAAGCTATGACACATGAAAAGTCGGGTGGATCTTGAAAGATGCTAGAAGATCTAGTCGATATGCCATTTCCCCAGCCCTCTTAACTACCTAAAAGGGCCCAAAAAATCGTGGAGCCGACTTGAGAAAGTGTCGGTGGGCCACCGTGGCTTGTTAGTACGGTTAGAGCCTCGAATAAATCCATTCACTCTTTGTAAATTCTTGATCCTTTCTCTTTAAATCAACATATTTCTTCATGTGATATTGGGCATTGTGTAGGTTATGTCGGAGTAGATTTGAGATCTGATCTCAAGTTTTAAGACTTTCTTCCACGACCTTCACACGGGAAGCACCGAGTATATAGTCTCGAGACCGCTTGGGGTGTTACTCATAAAATTCAAATGGTGTGAGTTTAATTTAACATGTGAGGGGTGGAATTTATACCACCATTCTGCTAGTGGTATCCATGATGACCAGTTCCTTGGCTGATCCTATGTGAATCATCTTAGGTAGTTTTCTAGGATTTTGTTTTCTGCCCCTATTGCAATGACTGAAGCATCACACTCAACAGTGAATGGTATAGAAAAATCTGGCAGCACCAATACTGGGGGGCAAGTGACGGCCTCATTCAGTCGGAAAAAAATGCAACATTGGCTTCTTCACTCCAATGATGTCTTTCTTGAGCATTTTAGTAGAAGGGCTAACAATTCTCCCATAACCCTTGATAAACTTACGGTAATAATCAGTTAAACCTAAGAATCCCCTCAATGCCTTTAGGGGATTTAGGTAGTGACCATTCCTTCATAGCTTGCACTTTTTTTGGGTTAACTCTAACTCCTTGGGGTAGGAATCAAATGGCCTAAATAAGCAATTTCACTGCACCCAGAGTGACACTTAAACTGTTTGGCATACAATTGGTAGTGTCTCAGCATCTCCAGGACTACTTATAGGTGTTTTACATTGTCTGATTTAGTCTTATTGTACACTGATATATCATAAAAAAAATACTAGGATGAATTACCTCAAATAGGGTAGGAACAAGTCATTCATAAGGCTTTGACAGGTAAATGGGGGCATTAGTTAGCCCAAAGGACATAACTAGGAATTCATAGTGACCCTTATGGGTCCTAAATGTAGTTTTGTGTACATAAGTGGGCTTAAATTGAATCTGATTTGGACTTTAAATCCATCTTGGAAAAAAGTAACAGCCCCATATAGCTCATCCATCAACTCCTCCATTACTAATATAGAGAACTTGCTGTTAATGGTGACACCATTGAGCCTCTTGTAGTCCACACACAACCTCTATGCCCCAACAACCTTCCTAACCAACAACATTAGGAAAGAGTAAGGAATTTTGCTAGGTTGTATAACTTCTAAGACTAACAGCTCCTAAACTATATTTTCTATTTCATATTTTTTAAAATAGGGATATCTATAGGGTCTTATAGATATGAGTTTGGCATCTGGGATCGAATTGATGGCATGATCATGGGTTCTAGTAGGGGGAAAACCCTTATGCTCACCCAACACATTTGCAAACTACTTCAGAAGGTTCTGAAATGCTACTGGGGTTTTGTTTTCCACCACTAGTTTATCTTCCAAGTCTCCCTTTAAAACTTGCAGGATTACTCCTTTTTTTTTTAACTTGTTAAACTTGTTAATGGAGCCATCCTCAATCAATTTGGAAGCTGCCAACCCCTGTATTTCCACTGTCTTGCCATTGTAGCAAAAATTTATAGTTAGTTTTTGAGAATTCCATAAAACCAAACCTAACTCTCGGAGCCATTGAATTCTCAGTACCATATCACAACCCGCCAACACCAATACATGTACCTCAACTCTAAAGGTGGTTCCTTGGATTTTAACCTTCAGCCCATTGCATTCTCCTTTATTAGGAATCAATTCCCCACTTGCTATCTTCACCCTAACCTTCTTAGCACAATTTATGGGCAATTTGACTTTATCCAACACTGCTATGTCTAGAAAATTATGGGTTTACCTTGTATCAACCAAGATGGTCACCTATTGAACCCCAATTTTTCCCATTATTCTCATGGTTCTTAGGTTATGAGAATCTGTCAGAGCATGAAGAGATATTTTCGGGTTTCCTTGGTTGTCATTCACATCTACTGCTCCTATCTCCTTTTTCCTCTCAACTGGGTCCTCTTCTCGGCTAGTCTCTCCTTTCTTTTCCATCAAAACCTCCTTTAAAATATAGAGTTTCGTGTTATGACATTGGTCCCTAGGATTCCATATAGCATCACAGTAACAACACGACCCCTTATTCCTCATTTCCTTAATTTAATGTTGGTTAATTTTTTGAATATGCAAGTTAGGTTTAGGTACACTCTTAGTTGCCTCTCCCTTGGCTAAGTTGGGCTTTTTAAGGATTCCTAGGTCATGTGTAACACCCCGTTCCCGAAAAGACATTTTAGAATTTTCGAGGAGCCAGTGTGCTACTACTAAACTTAAATATAAAAAGCTTTTCCTTTTTTAACAACGCGCCAGATACGAAAGAATTCCTTAAAATAACAACTTCAATAAATACTGAAAATTTAAAATAAAGTCTGCGGAAGCATTTATTAAAAATACAGAAGTCTTATGTGCTTATCAAAATAATTTATTTAAACCATAGAAATAATCATAGCAAAATCTGTCTAGGTCTCAGCCTTGTCTCCCGGAGTCAAGTCCTGTCCTGCAGTCTCATCTTCATAAATGTCATCACCTGGGGGGTTTAAAACATGAAAAATAAACTAAAATGAGTCGAATACTCAATAAGCAACACATCATACAGTAAACATAATAAACATAAGGTGTCTTGAAAAGCGTGCATATTCATAAATACATGCATAAAAATCATGAGCATGAACATTAACTTATCTTTCACTTATCATAGGCCGTTACCCACTGTTGACCCCCGTGAGTTAGGGTTAGCGAATCTAAAAAGATTCCGATTCCGCCCGTGGCCGCGGGTTGTGGAATCCATACATAAGGAAGACAATACTGGGTGCACTACCAGCATGCACGACCTGGCAATGCAATATGCCCATAACATAGGTACCGTTTTCATATCATAACATAGGCCGTTACATATTTTATCAAATCATACTTGCATACTTGTCATTTCATAGATTTCAAAAGAAATCACATACATACTTGTCATATCGCATCATAGATTTCAAACAAAATCGCATTCTTTCATAAACGTCGTGATACATGTTTCATCGTATAAAATCATGATTTTTCATAAATATTTTATGAAATAACTCTCTCATAAAATCATGCATTTCCTAAATAATTTTATGAATAATCTTTCACATAAAATCATGCATTTTATAAATAATTTCATCATATTTTGGGTACGTAAAAAGGGGCTTCCAATAAAGGGCATACATGCATAATATCTTTTATAAAAAGACAAACAGCTCACTGTACATAAGCGTAAGGATATGATCATGCTACTTACCTCGTAGCGCTAATCCAATATTTCCGGGCGCGACTGATTTCCTATAAGATAGACACGTAGTTTACGTAAATTTCTACTTAAAGACATACCTCTTAATTAAACTAGAAATTCCAACTTAATCTATATTTTTCATTAACTTTGATCTTTCAAACTCTAAAATCACATTGACTCCATAATATTGACATCAATTCTGTATATCTAGAGTTTATATGCCGAACTTAAAAATACAACTCTATCACTATGATACAAATCTAATTAACCTCAAGTCCAATAAAAATATAAGTCTATTTAAAGATCATTAGAATTTTGTAAGAGTTGAAATCTAGCCCATAAATATAATACTGTACTACCTGAGTCCAAACAAAAAAATGAAAATAAGCCCATCTCACCCTCATACGGGCCTAAGGCCCAAGGCCCATCAGAAACTAAGGGTTCTTCCTAGAACCCGAAACATGGCTAACAGGCAAAAACAGAGTTGAGGGAGAGAGGGTTGCGATGGTCCGAAACTCACCAAGGGATGAAGAAACTCACTGTGATGGTAGTCTGGGCGGCTGGCAGGGGGTCACGACGGCGCAACCGAAGGCTCCACTGAGTATGGTGGTGCAATGCAGTGAGAGAAAGAGAGAGAGTTTAGAGAGAGAGAATTCTGCTAAACCGAAAACAACCGAGAGAGAGAGTGGAGGCTAGCGACGGTCGTGGGTTTACCGGAAGGGAGTGGGCTCGACGGAGTTCGGCTGGTCGGTACTTTCTGTGCCGAGGGAGAGGTGGTTCGGTGTCTCTTACGGTGGCTACTGAGGAGAAGGTGACTGCATGCTCCGCTTCGGACGTGTAAAAACAGTGGTGCGTCCGGGGCTGCTACGGCGTGCTTTGGCGGCTGAGGGTGGTCCGATGAATTCTATGGTGGTCAGTGGTGGTGTCGGCGAGTTCTGTGGCTGAGGATGGCCGGGCTGTGGCTTACGGTCGAAGAGCTCAGTGCTCTGTTTTTGAGGGCTAAAACAGGGGAGGATGCAGCGGGTTTATGGCTTTTTCAAGGGCGGGCCATGCGGTGGTTCTGTGCGTGCAGTGGCGCAAGTGAAGGCTTGGCTGCGGCAAGGTGGTGCTGCGGTTTGAGGGGAGGAGGTTTGTGGCAAGTGCTCTGTGTGCGTGAGTGTATAAATAATTACAGTGTCGTGCAAGCGAAGGAAAGAAAGGAGCCGTGCATGCGTACGTTTGATGCGCGATGGGAAGACTCACGATGGGGCATTTCGGCTTGCATCCGCATGAATATATGTTTCAGAACCTAGAAGAAAACCCTAGAAAAAAAAAGAGACGTGCATGTGCATGTGATGTGAGTGGATAGATTTCGCGTTTGAAATTCAAAGAAGAGAAAATAAAAAAAATCCGGTAGAAGGAGTTTGACTAAGAAGAGGAAATAAGAATAGAAATAATGTGTGGACTCTAACACACACGTGCTTGGAGGAAAATAATAATAATAATAATAATAATAATAAAGCCTTAATAAAATTATTCAAATTTTATCCCTAAAAAAAAAATATAGGATCGGGTCGTTACATCATGAGAGTAAGAAATAAAAGATCTATTGCTTTTATTGGATAGGTTCACATTTTCCTCTTTTATTTTTGCTAGACTATAGGCAGTTCTTAAGTTAGGTAGATTAAACATCCTAATAGGAAGCCTAATGTCATCACACAACCTACTTAGAAAGCAACTTAACTTATAAGGGTAGATAATCCCCTCAACCTATTAGACAGTGTTTCAAATCTATCTTTGTAATCTTCTACAGTCCTATTTTGCCTCAACTAAGTAAGGGCGTCCATAAGGTCATCATAGACATCCGGTCCAAATCTGACCAGCAATGCTTTGATAAACGAATCACAGTTAGTCATTTGTCCATATTTATTTAGGTCTTGAAACCATGTCAGAGATCCAGCTAGCTGGATCTTCTCCATGGAAGACTAAAAATCCAGGCGTACTTTTCTGGTCTGCACCTCACCTTCGTACCTTAAATTGGCATCCTCTTCCCTCATCTGGACGTTAGTAAATGATCCACCTTGGCTATTGTTTGATTTCTTCTCTACAGAGCCCGTCTTGTAGCTAGTTCAATCTAGTGCACTCAACCATAGATTGTATTAAGCAAGCATAAAGACCGGTGTCTCTCATTGTTTATAAGAACAAAATGTTCAAAATTTGAGAAATCATTTTCCCATGTGTTTGTGTTTGCTTGCCAAGTAAAAGTGACAAGACCAATTGAAAAGATGCTTAGAAAAAAATCATGTTTGAGGGATGTGTTTTTGGTATTTGTCATGAAAGGTATTTTTTATATTTGGTTTTGGTGTAAGTGATGGATCAGTACACTAATGATTAGATGAAAACTATGTTTAGCAAGATGAATTTATTTAGGGATTAAAAACTGAGTAAATAGAAAGTTGAAGAAAAATGAAAAATCTTGGTTGGCGAACATGATCAAAGTATTTTTGTTTACTAATCATAGTTTTATACACAAAAATTTAAGCTATTTTGATCAAGTTTGCCAACCAGAATTTTTTATCATGTTTGCCAAACAAAATAAACATGATAAACAAAGAACGTACACAAACCAATTCAATGAATTTTTTACACTCAAGGAGAAAGCAGGTAGCTGACTTATGAACTTGCAATAGGCGCTACGACTGATGATCATGGCATGGATTGATACATAGCATCCTAAAAAGGTTAATGGTAAACAATTTTGCCATCAAAACGTGTAGAAACAAAATCATAATGCATAAACATGGTCTCGAAGCTTTTGTCTATCCAGTGACAACCTAACTTACTAAAAAGAAAAATTATCTAGTGACTACCTATGGTATGGAAAATAATTTACATTTCTAAACTTGGAGTATGACCATCTCTAACCTTGAAGTTCTCAATGAGCTTTTTGTGTTCCAAGAAAATTTCTAATTTTTTTTCCTAGTATCATAAAAAATAAGAAATTCGGTGAGATGTTCAACTATTTTTTTTTTGTTTTTTGTTTTTTGTTTTGTTTTTTATCATCGGTAAACAAGGTTTTAATGATTATAAGGATAGGTAAGAGCCCAAGTATATGAGACATATACAAGAGCAACGCCTACGTGTGATACTCTAGTGATACAAAAAATTCATGAATGTTCATCCATTAAAATCAATTATAGTTGACTAACCGAACAAGGTACTGAAAAGAAAGTTCTAAACTCATCCATTGACTACTCATAATATTTAAAGCATCTCTCGTTTTTCTCCCTCTAAAGACACTATAGGCAGATCAATATCATCTTCCAAATTATGGCAATCTGAGAAATGCCTTGAAGGCCTCTCCATGAAGCTAAGAGATCAATAACCTTTCTTAGCATTACTCAAACTATGCCTACCCTAGCAAAGAAGCCATTTCACAAGATCGTGACAATCTCAAAATGTATTAGTAGGTTATTAGTGAATGCTCTTTTTGCACAAAAAATAATCCAAGACTCTAAAAAAGCTTATCTTCAACTCCCCGTCATGGGGATAGAGTATACTAGATTATAGAATTTGAAAATTGCGTTGACTTTCCAATCATGGGTGACTCTAAAAAATGTGACATTCCATTGGGGAGTGCCATTGGATTGATCTAGCAAGTCCACAATCGAGGCTGGCTTCATTCTTGTTGTACCATAGAATTATGGATAAGATTCTTTGAATGCCCTTTCACCACACTATATGTCATACCAGAATCTGATTATGGATCCATCACCCACCTCAAAATGGGTATAACAAAAGTATGTTCTCCATCCTCTTCTGATGTGCTTCCAAAGCCCCCACCCCATATGGTCCACTCATCTCGTTCAAGTACCAACCTCTCCATGCTCTACTGTACTTTTGAATCTATGACGGCTTTCTAGAAAATCTCTTATTCTAAGTGATATCTAGACATCCTTATGAAATTGGGGAACAAACTATGGCCCATTTTGCTGGATGAGATTTAAACACATTATTGTGACAAATGGAGATTTTAAGATTGTCAAGAAGTAGAAAAAAGATAAATAAATTTCAGCAATCACACAAAATACTAAGATTTAAGTGGTTCAGATTGAAGAAAACCTACATCCATTGATGAAGACAATCTCAAAAAAATTCACTAATAAAAAGATGGAGTAAAAAGAGTGGTAACAAGTCACTTAAACCCAAATCCCCAATATATCAAAGCCTCACAATCTTATTACAGAGAAACAATCAATTGGCTATAACACTCTACGTATATCATTTGTGCTCTCTGCTATCTGGTCTATACTATCTCAACCTTTAATTGCATACTTTTATTGATGAGAATTGCACATTTTAGACGTGAGGTAGACAAAGCATATCAAGCTTTAAATTAGGTAGAAAAATCAAGTTTTGCACCTAGGAGCCATAGGTTTCTCTTTTGGGTTGCAAAGCATGCTTGAAAATGGCTTCCTCTTGACATAGGAATACAAGCCACTTTATGAACACACATCATTCTCCCCAAAAAAAAAAAAAAAGGAAATTTAGTTAAAGTTTTGGTAAGCTACCTTGGAGGGAAGTAGAAACAATGATAGGAAGTAGATCGGTATATTGGAGAGGGTACTCTTAATAAGTGTAACTCTACCACCTTTGGATAAGTACAACATCTTCCAACTAGTGAGTGTCTGCTTCATTTTTCTAGCACATCATCCAAAATTGATATCGACCCAACGAGAGTCCAAGGCATTTCATTAGCAAACAAGAAATCTTGCATCCAAAGATGGAAAATATGGCTTTCCACATTATGAGCATGCCCCCATTCAACTATATTTGACTTGGCCAAGTTCACATTCAATCCAAAAACAACTTCGAAGCATAGAAGAAGAAGTGCCCTTAAGCCTCGAATAATATGGTCAAGGTTGGCCTCACAAAACATAAAGGTATTGTTGGCGAATAAGAAAAAAGATTTTTTATAAGTAAAAGTAAAATTTTATTAATAGAAAAATGTATAGCCCAAGTACATAGGAAATATACATAAGACAAAAGATTACCTTGTCTCAAACTCCCGGAGTTTTGAAAGAAACCACTTGGCGTGCTATTAACCAAGGTAGAGAAAATTTCAACTATGCAATCTAATCATTTTTTTTATAAGTAAAAGTAAAGCTACATTAATAAAAAAGAAAAAGAAAAGGCATAGCCAAAGTATGTAGGAAGTATACATTGGATTACGCCTAATTACCACTAAACACTAGTAATGGATACAAGCAAATAATGAAAACTGTCCTCATTACCAATTATGATAGAAGCCCAAGAAAATAGTGTGTTAGAAAAGAATCTCTTTAGCTCATCCAAGGAACGCTCCCGGTTTTAAAAAAATCTATTATTTTTCTCCATCCACAAAAACCATATAATACAACGAGGGATCATTTTCCACATAGCGAAAATACGAATATTACCGCCTGTCTAGTAGTTAAAAATATTCATAACTCTTCTAGGCATAACCCATGCCCCAATGGTTCAGTTAAAGATCTCATTCCACAAAGACCTCACAATGTAACAATATATGATCTACAAATTCTCCATTTTTTCTTACACAAAAGCACTAATCCATAATGATGAGACCACATTTCCTCATATTGTCAATGGTGAGGATTCTCCCAATGGATGTAGTCCAAATAAAAAAACAAAAAATCTTAGGAGGAATCGTACAATTCCATATACTTTTCGAGGAAAACCAATGATCATTAGAAAACTCCAAAATGGCCTTGTAATAGGAACGCACTGAAAACCTTTTACTCCCACTACGAGTCCAAATCATCATGTCATCCACCATATCACCAAAAGACATAGCATACAACGGATAAAAGAAATCAGCAAATGTTTCAAGTTCTCAATTTTGAGCCGCTCTAAAAAAATGGCATTTCAATGGATAGAGCCATTGGAACACACCAAAAAGTAAGCCACCACAGCTTCTTTGTCACTAGAAGCCAGGTAAAGAGTGAGAAAAATATACTTAACAACCCTTGCACCACACCAAACATCGTGCCATAAATAAACACCATGACCTCTCCCAACTGCCAGTCTGAAAAAGTGGAGAACCTTTCCCATCTAGAACGAATATTTTTCCACAACCCTAAACCATATGCCCCCTGACTTCATTATAACACCAACCCCCCAATACTCCCATATTTTGAATCTATAACTACTCTTCACAAAGCCTCCCATTCCTAATGATATATTCATAACCATTTTTCCAAGAGTGATTTATTGAAGACCCTCAACTTAGAAAATCCCAAAATGGCCTTGTAATAGGAACGCATCGAAAACCTTTTACTCCCACTAGGAGTCCAAATCATCATGTCCTCCACCATATTACCAAAAGACATTGCATACAATGGATAAAAGAAATTTGCAAACGTTCCAAGTTCTCAATTTTGAGATGTTCTTAAAAATGACATTTCAATGGATAGAGCCATTGGAACACACCAACAAGTAAGCCACTACGGCCTCTTTGTCACTAGAAGCCAGGTAAGGAGTGGGAAAAATATACTTAACAACCCTTGCACCACACCAAACATCGTGCCACAAATAAACATCATGACCTCTCACAACTGCCAATCTGAAAAAGTGGAGAACCTTTCCCATGCAGAGCGAATATTTTTCCACAACCCTAAACGATATACCCCCTGATTTCGTTAGAACACCAACCCCCCAATACTCCCATATTTTGAATCTATAACTACTCTTCACAAAGCCCCCCCTTCCTAATGATATCTTCATAAACATCTTTTCAAGAGTACTTTATTGAAGACCCTTAACTTACGCACCCTTAAACCACCACAAGGTATCGGAGAAGAACTTTATCTCAATTGACAAGATGAGACTTGGCTTCCTCCCAAATACCTCCCTAAGAAAACTGTGGAAAGTTTTCTCAATAAGAGAGGCCACACTTGCAGGTAACAAAAATAAGGAAAGAAAATATATAGGGAGGTTAGATAAAGTACTTTTGATAAGAGTATTCTACCACCATTTGACAAATAAATTATTTTCTAACCTGCCAACCTTCTATCAATTTTTTCTAACACAACCTCTAATAGATTTCGCCTTGAAAATAGCTCTCAACAGAAAACTAAGATAGTTCAAGGGAAGCAAAGAAACCTTATAGCCCAAAATGTTTGGAAACCAGTGAACATTATTCACTGAACCCACATGAACCATTTCAGAATTCGATAAATTCACATTCAATCCCGAGACAACTTCAAAACATAGCAATGGAGCCTTCAAATATTGAAAATGACCAAGACTTAGCTAAAAGAAAGTAAGGAATCATTAGAAAAAAATATGGTGAGAAGTAGCAACACCTCCTACTGAAAAGCTAGAAAGAAAACCTCCATTAACAACTACACCCAACATATGGTTGAAGGCGTCCTTAACAATGACAAAAAGGAAAGGGAAATAAGGTCATCTTGTCTCAATGTTCTAGAACTGTTAAGAAACCCCACTGGAGCTCCTTTCACCAATACCAAAAAACGGATATTAGAAATACAATGCCTAATCTATAAACTTTCCCAAAATCACACCACCCAAGTAAGTAACACAAAAAGTCCCAGTTGACATGATCATATGCCTTTCACATATCTAATTTGCATAGGATGCCAAATGATCCCACCTTGATTCTACTATCTAGACATTCATTAGTAATAAGAACTAAAATCAAGATTTGTCTTCCGTTAACAAAAGCATTCATGGGTTTTGATATAATACTACTTATAACAACATTCATGCGATTAGCAAGAACTTTAGAAAGTATCTTGTACACCCCATTAAAGAGACTATTGGGTCAAAAATCTTTTACTTCCACAGCCCCAACTTTCTTAGGGATAAGGGAAATAAAAGTCACATTAAGGCATTTTTCAGACTTTCCAAATGAAGTTGGTGAAAAGCCTTCGTGATATCCTCACCAACAACATCCCAACTATCATAGAAGAAATCCATAGAAAGCCCATCCAGATCCAGAACTTTATCCTTCCCATCCAAATCCAGAACTTTATCCTTAGTCATCCCATGAATCACATGAAAAGCCTCACCCATCTTAAAATGTCTCTTCAACCAAATAGAGCTCGACTGATCAACAGCCTCAAAAGACAAACCATCAAGTTTAGGCCTCTAAGGGAATTGTTATGTAAGAATCTTCATAAAAACTGACAATATGGCTCTTAGTAGCATCATGATCTGAACAAACTGGTCCATCAACTTGAAGCATCTCAATAGCATTAATTCTACGATGAGAATTATTCATCCAATGGAAGAATTTAGTACATCCATCCCTTCTTTAAACCAAAGGGCTCACGATATCTGTCTTCAAGAGATTTCTTCTATTAAAAGCACATTCTCAAGCTCCGTCGTGATAAATAATTTCCTACAAGACACCTCCACAGAAATAGGAGTGCTCACCTCCTTTCTCTCCAAAACTTATAGATCCTCACAAAAGGGACCACTCTTGACTATCAGTATGTCCAAAGACATTTGCATTACACATCTTCAAGTCCCTATTCAAGGATTTGAGTTTCTCAGCCAAATAAAATTTGGTGGGCCTTATAAAAGTAGGGCTATGCAAAATCCCGACTCCGGTATCGACTCCTCACCATCGAGATGGAGTTGGAATCGGAGTCGAAGCCGATTTGCTATTTGACCGAGTCTGATCTGACTCCGACTTTGACCTCTAACTTCGATAATATATGTAGGTTAGAAAAATATGTATTATTTATATATTAATCATATATACTCATATAAAAATTCTAGAACTTGTATTGTTAAATTCAATACTATACTAGTATGCAATAATTATTAAATAATAATATTAGTAGACTAATAATCAATTATATGTACACAATACACATCATAGTATTACTATCATACATATTATATATGTTAGAGTAGATGAAACTTGACTAACTAATATTGTATAATTTATATATATTATAAGACTATCAATCTATTATCTAGATTCTAATAAAGAAATATGTAACTAGAAAAATGATTCTGTGTAATTGTATATATAGAACAATTGTTAATAGTTATAAACTACACATATATAGCTCAATACTAGTAAAAAAGTAATTGTTAATGACCAATGATTCAATATTAACAATTAAATTTAGCGTTTAAAAGAACTATAAAAATGTGATTTTTTTTTTATATATAAAAATATTAAAGTTTAAATAAAGATTAAACTTAAGGTTTAGGAAAAAAAAATATTAGCCCAAAACCGCACCAGCCAAGCCCAAATTTGTGCCCCAGCCCATTTCAACCTAAATGTTGTCATTTGGGTGACATAAAATGACGTTGTTTTGCGGGCCATTTAGTTCCTCAGCCCATTAATGAAAATGGAGTCATTTTCCCCCACCCAAACGATGTTGTTTAGTACCTTATTTCTAACCCTAACCCCCTATCGTCTAAAACCCTCACAGTGTAACTCATTTATCTCTCTCTCTCTCTCTCTCTTTGGGCTCGTCGTTGCCCGAAGCCCTCACTCCTTCACCCACCAACTGCCGGCCAATACCCCTCACCGTCAGACCCTCATCATCTAGTCGTTCCTTGCCATCATCTGTCTTCTTCATTTCATTGTCGTAGCCTTGCATTTGGTGACAGATTGTGTGGAATTTTTTGCCACAAATTAAATTTATATTTCGGTCATATGATTGAATGACTCGGATATTGCCTCTTCTTTTGAGCATGCTTTTGGGTGATTTTGTTTTTGTCGTTTTAATGATGGACTCAAATTATAGACTTGATCATTACAGAGTGCAAATTCGACTTCGATCCATTTTAATGGAATCGGACTCGGATCGGATTCTAGATAAGTCGGAGTCGGAGTCAGAGTCGAGTTTCCTGGATACCGACTCCAACTCAGTCGATGCTCCACCCTAAATTATTGGTCGTTTGATTGTCTCTTCTTTGCTAAGAATCATCTCCAGCTTGTGCTCTCTAGCTCAAGGTTGTGGAAATGGAGATCTTTTGCAACTACTATAATAAACTAAGAGTCTGTACTACTCTACCGTGGCCTCCACATACCATGGTGGCTGCCGGAGAAACTCTCAACGATCTTCTAACTAGAATGCCAATTTAAACCACTTTCGAAGGTGGCCTCTCTCTTGGCCAATATAGAGTAGTGTATTGGGTAAGAACTGTGAGATCGAATTTGTTCCATTGTTCCCATTTTCTTCTCAGTGTATTTCCCTTTTTTTAGTTATTCACGCAATTTGGTCTGGATGTTTTGGAGTGAGTAGAGGGTTCCCAGAGAAAAAACAAAAACAAAAAAACAAAAGTTGCCTAAATGAATGAGTCATGGTTTCCCATTTTTCAGTAATGAAAGATGCCGGGTTTCCATTATGTATAATGAATGATCTATACCTAGCCACATTAATGAAGCTCTCCAATTTTCTTTGCCGTATCCATTAATATTGGTCCAACAATTGTACACTAAACGTCACAACGCCAGTGACAAAGCAAAACATTACCATAAAGTAGTGGTTAAAAAAAAAAGAGTACTAAATTTAGGCAGGTGTAAAGATTGATGGCAACCCATGCCAAGTCTCTCATATATAATAGCCTGCACGCAACAGCACTTCATCCATGGAATATGTACTCATGTGAAAGTAATTAAAGAAAGCATGAAATTTCCACCGTCTAATTATCACTTTTGTCTGAACCCTTTTGAGAACCAAACAGTTTGTTCATACTACTCGTGCTGACTGGGTGGAAAAAGTTATATATGCTTTTTCTGCCATTAAAGAATTGTAATAAGTTGTACCATTCTGCAGAATCTGCACACCCAATTGGTCTAAGTTATGAGTGCAGTAGTGCCTCATGTAATACTACTGCTTCTGCCACTGTGTCCATTAACAAAGCCTAGTCTCCTTTTTAATCAAAATTAGAGAAATAAGCTAATTTCAACTATATATATGCATGATCTTCATCATCATCATCATCAAAGTGGGTCTAGTCCTGTGATTGATCATGGTTATGTTTACCTAATAAACAAAGCAACCACTTTTAATTCTTCTGTCTTTACTTTCCGCCTGTAATTCATTGATCAAGTAATCTGATTCATTTGGATCTTTATATATAGTAGAGGACTGTTTTATAGAGTACATGTTAATTTTCTGGTGTTGAGATTCTGAATTTGGCTTACTGAATTACTGAGTTTGGCTTTGTTAAAAAAAAAAAAAAAAAAAACATAGGAGTTGAAAAGGAACAATGATCATCAGTTGAGGTTTGATGCTAATTTAGATCAGGAAATTAATCTCTTATCAGTAGTATTCCATTTGGAGAAAAATGAACACTTCGATCTTTTTATGATACAAGCTGCATGCCATCTACTGACACTACAAAGATTATATATGTTGCATATTCGAGGAGATATTTAGGTCACAATACATAGTTTTATCGTGAGTCATATGTCATAAAGAAGAAAAAAAAAAGTGGTAATAGATTATTTTTCTTAACAAATTAATAAAAGTTGAAGACACCAACTTATTCATGATGATTTTACAGTCATCAGATTGATCTAAAAGATCGAGCAGATGAAAGTGGAAAAGTTCTTGCAGATCTCACTTACCTCTTTTTTTTTTGGGAGTCTCGCGATTTCAATTTTCGATCAGGACATGAATTTTATGAGCTAGGAAATGAACTTTAATTTGTTGATCGGAAAAGAAAAGAAATTAGCTACAGTTCCATTTATTTTGAGTCAATGCCAGTGTATTAGAACAGTTAGATAACTAATCTCTTTAGATTCTTAATTAAACCCACATGGACTTGGATTAGGTATATACGCAACTATATATATATAGTAATGTTAGATATAATCTTAGGATGTACAAGTTCTGTGTATTTCCTTTAAAAAACGATATGGTTTACTTTAATATTTTTTCATGAAAGTCTCATATTTATCCAATTTTTTTAAATGTAATGCACGAGACTTATATACCCTAAGATTAAAAATATCATTTTTCATATATATATATATATATATATGCGCGCGCGCACTGCAAAGAGGACTTTTGCTTAGAGAATTACCAAAATGCAACCAACAAACATATAGAGTATCTATCAGTGGTAGTGATGAAGGCTTACTAAAATGCCAAATCCCAAAACCAACTCTTTAGTCCAAAAGCCAAAGGGGTAGGAAAGGGTCCCACATAAAAGTTCTCATTTATTTTGCTCTATCCTTCATATTTTTGAAATTCATCGACTCTTTTGAGTATTTCCAAAGCATTGCTGGTGAGTAGTACTTGCTCACTACCACATGCACCATTATTGCTTATATGAAGCAACACATGCAACTTTATGATTAGGTCCTGTGTATGTGTATGTGTATATATATATATATATATATATATATATATAGAGAGAGAGAGAGAGAGAGAGAGTAGTGGATTTGTAGTTGCTTCATATATTTAATACTAAAACAATCCAAAATGCATTATCCAGTACCCATATATTATTATATTGTATGAGGGAAAGCCCAGAAATATATGTATATGTATATTAATGGCATAGAAGATTTCATGAGAAAGGTGTTGGGAGTTTACTTCTGCAGCTCCAGTAAGAACCACTCAGCTTTTTCTTTCCTTTACTTTTTTTTTTTCTGCAACACTAAGCAGAAAGCAATTGAGTAAAATTGTCCCAACCGCCAAGATTTTTACTGGCTAGCTGGCTTGTGAATTGATTAAAGCTTGATATGCTTGTAATCCATGCAACTTTTCTAATCATTTTTTTATATCTTTATTGGTCTCTGATGGGTGGTGTCGGTCAGCTAACTGCTGCTGTGCATGCAATCAAGAAATTTATATATAAAACCCTCATATATGATATATTATATATATATATATATATATATATATAGCTGACATAGGTTGGGCAGTTGCCCAGCAGCAGCTTGCGCTTGATCCCAAGCAAAGAAAGTAAGTTGGCCGAGATTTCTAGGCCAGTAGTACATCTTTTCATATTACTCCTCACTTTTATTGATTTTCATGATCTATGGTGACCTTTTCATGAAATGAGTGCTACAAATATTGTTGGAGATTAGATGGGAGATAATATATATATATATATATATATAGAGGGTTTTTTTTTTCAATAAAAAAATCATTTTTTGAATTTAATAGATTCTTTTAGGAGAATATGTTTTTATTTAATGGTGCTATCGAGAATTTTCATCTATTAGTATTTATTTTTACTTAATGATTAAAGAAGTGTATTTTAATGACTTTATAATTTTAAAAAAAAATATTTAAGAGGTTTAAAAAAATGTTTTTTTTTTAAAAAAAAAAGGGTTGTTCGGTGAGACTTCTCAGTGGGTGTATCATCACCCTTTTTTTAGAAGTTTTAAAGGTAATATTTTCATTTGAGGGAAAAGGGAATACACTATAATTTTTGAATAGTTTGCGGTATGATTGTCGAAAATTAATATAATAGTTTGAGAGGTGATTTTAAATTTGATGATAGTTGGAGGAGGTTTTGTATATTTCTCCCATTTAATTTCTTGATGGTGAAATAGTTTTCATATTTACAAGAGATAAAAATGTTTCTTTCTTAGTTGGAGGGGTAATAGGAGAAAGGGCAATTGAAGGGAGAAGAAGAAAGAAGAAAACAAAATCAATATTGGCTTTCAACTAAAATATTATGAAGGAAATAATTTAGATTTTGAAAACAAATATGATTGATTTTGTTTGGTTGGATCTTAGTCAAAATTAAATTGAAGAATACTACTAATAAGATTAATTATTCAGCTACTTGGTATTATGCATGTTTAGGGTAATAGGCTCTCTTTTTTCTAAAAAATAAAAAATAAACATAAGATTTTTGCTAACATGGTATCTGTGTGGCACAAAAGATATATATATTAATTGGTTTAAACAAAATGGTGTTTGGAATTTGGAATAAGTGGTGATTACATCTAGTATTAGAGTATAAGTCCTGAGTTTGAATCCTGACTCTATATTCTATCTTATTTAATTAAATATTTCACGTGTTGGGTTACTCATTGAGGAAAAATCTGATTCACACGTGAGAAAGAATGTTAAGATATAAAATAAATAATAAAAATCTATCTCTTTTTATCAGATTAAACTTTTAAGACAATAATAATTTTACATGGTAAAAGATGTCCCATAAAACCAATGTGGGGCATTTTATCTCTCAGACTCTTAATAAACTGCTAGAAGTAGGAATGGCAGAAGACAAAGGAGTGGGTAATCTTTCCTTGGAAGGAGTGTACTTGTCTATTTCAGCATCACTTTTGGAGGCCCAACTCTTTTCTCTTCACTCTCAAGTGAAGTCTCCTTCAGCTAGCAGTAGTACTCATTATGCATAATGAAAATTATTGAAACCTAATCTAATATTAATCTTTTGATCTTAGATTCTGAATTCAGGAGTCAACAGTAGGTTAGATGAGCTTAGAAACGATGCCAATGGAGGAGATACACAGTTATAAACATAATAAAATCAAGGCAAATGGCAGAAAAAAAAATGAAACACTGAAGTTTGTAGTTTGACACTAAGATCTATGTTCATAAAATCATGGGAAAAAGTTTCACTATAAATTGTTTATAGATCACCAGCGCTCATATGTCTTTACATCTGTTACCAAGAGAAGGGAAAGATGAGAAAAATTAGAGGTCACGATCCCGTGGAAGAGGTCGAGAAGAACCCTAAAAAAGCTGTCTAGACCTTTTAAGTCACTACAACAAAATTTGATTTTTGGGACGATTTCTGTTTGGAACGAAATGAAAATCATTCCAAAAAATGAGATGTAGGGACGAAATTTAGAGTTTGCTCCAAAAAGACTGAAACATGTTGACCGTTCGAACGTGTTCGAATGGTATATGTAGGGATGAAAATAAAATAACAGTTCGAACATGGTTAAGAAATTGGCGGGTTAAGCGCGGGAAATTGATTTTCCGTTTGAACATACCACTTTACCGTTCGAACATGTAGATGATCAATGTTCGAACGTGGATAACAGCGTTCGAACGGTTTTTTTTTCATTCGAATGGTATGTGTTGTTCGAACACTAACATTAATTTTAATTAAATAATATATAATAGAAATCAACAGTTAGTTTATAAAAAAAAAGACTTAATTCATAATTAATTAAATTTACAAAACATTAAATATTGTCCATACCAAAAACAAAAGAAAATATAAATTAAAAATACAAAATATTAAGATCATAACTCTCTACACACATCCTTGACTGAAGTTAGATGTGTCTCTAGCTATGTCAGTCGAGTACAGATCATGAGCTGAGTCTCAGACATGAGATCAATCTCCATACGTAACTCAGAAATAGTAGCAGTAATCTCTGTAAGTAAGTCGGAGAAGGCAGTCCAGATCTCCGTACGTACTGCAACGACCATATCTGAAGTTTGTGTGCGAATCTCTGCAGGCACTCTATCAGCAATCTGGTCAGGAGTAACAGTGCGTGAGGCCTCGGGTTGTGTGGATGTCTCATCGGCCAATACTCCATGATCTTTCGGGTGTGCATCTCCAGCCTGAGTATCGATCGGCTCATCCCTAGGAGCACGGTGATGAAGTCTCAAGTGCCCCGTGCTCCGTGACAGGGTGGAGGAGTTGATCGGTCAAATCGGCTCTCGGACACGCTCGACAATATCTCGAAGACCCCGGCCTGTTGTAGAAATTGCATGATGAGAATCCCAAAAGGTAAAATATCTGTCGGAATGTAGGAAGCCTCTGATCGAATCCTACTGAATATAAAGCCCACTATGTCGCACCATACATTATATTTTTATGTTTTTAAATAATGAATTTATATTAATATTATTATATTTTCTAAGTGATAATATATGTGTATATATTTTTTCGAGGATGACTTCTTTTTAGGATGTTCGACCTTTCGATTGGAAAAAATTTTACAACATGTTTGAGGATCTATCATATAAGATAAATTAAATGAATTATTTACTTACGTGTTCTATATATAATTTTTGCTTATTAATATTTATAACTTTTATACATGAGCGAAGTTCTATAAAAAAAACAAATAAATCGAAATTGAAGATTCATCATCATGCATGCTCAAGATCTTTCCATCGTCTCTCTATGAAATTGGTAATATAATTTTTATTTCTTTATTCTATATAGTTTGTTTTTTTGGCGGTACTAATTTTAAAATTGACTTTATATCTTAACAATATCTCTTGTAGCAAGAGTTAGACACCAATTATAATCTGAAAAAATTATATATTGCATCACATACTGATCGTAATAGAGAGTGAACTCATCTCGATGCTCATGAATTATGTAAGTATTATAATCTGTTTTAATTAAATATATTTGAATATTTGTAACGATATTAATTATTTATGTTGGTGTAGGATAAAATAGTTGCCCTATTTGTTGAAACTGCGTTAGATCAAAATTTATCAACAAGTGATGTTAAACATCTTACACAAGTTCTGGGTAAACGATCAAAATATTTGAAGGGTTTGAGTCGTTGTATAAAGCATTCTAGCTCTTCCTAAACGTCAAGTACCTTTATAGCATTAGAGAATGTGAATTTCAGGATTGAATAATTGATTGCAAGATAACATGAGTTAGAGACTCAATTGGCGAAACAAACAAACTTGGAGATATGCAGAAAACAGCAAGAAGAACAACAAGAAGAATTTAGAAGAGATATGCAACTCTAAATGCAGATGCTTATGCAACAGTTCAGGCCTCCAAGCAACTGATTTTCCTGTTTTGCTTAGATTTTGAGATTTAATTATAAAGTTCTGTATGGATGACATTATTACTACTATTCCTATTTTATTTATTTAATTCAGACTTATGACTAGTTTTATTTGTATTGAACAATTTTTAATATATATTTTTAAATATTATTTAATTATGCCTATTTTATTTTAAATTTTTGGTTAAAATAAAACATTAACCATTCAAACGTCCATGAAACATTCGAACATGATACATTGGAAATAACCGTTCGAACATTACATGATATTGTTTGAATGGCTGTTAACTAGTAAATCGCTCGATCCTTTCATTATACGTTTGAATATCTTACTCAATGCATAAAAATATAATTTCCGTTCGATCATGAATTTATTTGTTTGAGCGTTTCCTCATGTCTATTTAGTCGAACGAATTAGTATCGATCGACCACCCATGTAGAATACGTTAGAACATACAATCTACGTTCGAACGTTTTTTGTTGGTGTTCGAACTCCTTTTTGAGACGAAATTCAGCCGTACAAAAAAAAAAAAATAGCCGTTCGAACGTGTTGGAACAGTCTAGCAAATTTTCGTCCCAAAAGATATTTTTTGGAACAATTTTTATTTTCATCCCAAAATATCTTTTAGGACAGTGATATTTGGACGACTTTGAGACGCTTTGTTTTCATCTCAAAATGTATTTTGGGACAAAAATTCAATCTTTTGGGATGAAAATTGACATGATATGTTATAGTGAGTAGTACTCCTCCATTTGCTAGTCATAATTATTCTTCTTTCATATATGTCTTGTTCTATCACATCTTTTACAAGTTATAAATGATGATAGAGTTTATTTACGTGAAATCTATGACCCGGTAACGTCCCCAACATAATCAAAATAAATGTGCTCAACATTTCGTGCTCTTCTTCTAGAGATGTTCAATACATATAATTTTTTATTATTATTATTTACATGTGGTAATTACAATGTTCAACATGAATTTAATTTGTTGTTTTAAAAAGACATAATATTTATTTCTAAAAGGTAACTACTCCAACCAAGCTAGCTATAAAAGAAAAGACTGATCATCATGTATATATAATGTGTTTGAAGTTGTTAATCAAATTTCAACCAAAAAAGAGATCAGCATAATTGGCTCACACGTTATCGTGCACACCACAAGCTAGCTAGCCCTCTTTGGTGCATGCACCTGTTTGCAGTTGAAAAATCAGATTAAAATACAAAAAGAAAAAGGAAGCAATGCTGAAAATCCAATCACACATTCAGACAAGTTACAGCTAAACATTGTACTCAACTGCCGGCAGAGAAGAGCACAAAGCGCAGCATATATGCAGCAACTAATCACAAAGTCAATTGGATTTGGCTATACATATCGTATATATATATTTCTTGTAGCTGCTGCTAATAAGACATTCACGTTGCGGTTAGTGCGATGAGAGTCGGCTTCAAAATCAAAGCGGCCGGCACTGTTTCTCACCATCTCTCTCGATCGGCCATCCTCCCCATGGCCATGTCTTTGCCAATTGACAACTTTGCCGTTGTGTAAAAAATTTATTTGCAAGTCTGTTTATTGATCGCGTGTTAAATGGATTGCTAATATGAAGGAAGATATGAGAGCACTAGTATTGAATTATGCATCTGTATATACATCTACATATTTGCATAATATGACCTTAAATTTAGTTGTATTGGATTATGAATATTTAAAAATTGTTTCTGCAAATTTGAAAATACTCTCCAAATCTTATTTTATGACTTTTTCTCTTTCCTCCCCCCTTTCTCTCTCTCTTTCTCTCTCCAACAATGGATAGAATTTTAGAAAAATAATTCTTGTGGATGCTAAGGGCAGGTTTGGGAGGTGGGATGAGACACAAAATTCTCATCTCATCTCATCATTATACCTTTTTCAAATCTCCATACAAAATATAATAAACAATTCAACTTTTTCAAATTCTAATTCAAGTTTTTCAAATTCCAATACAATAATAATACTAAAACATAATATTTTAAACACTAAAATAAAACACAAAATTCTCATCTCACCTCCCAAACCTACCATAAATGATAGAATTTGCAGTAGTGCTAATTGTAAAATATATAAAAAATAATAATAATTTTGTATATGCATATAAAGAAACCAATACTAGTATTCACGCATGCATCGACCATCTGATGTAAAAAAATATGTATTTTAGTTTTTTTTTTCATAATTATAATGAATCTCACTATAAATATTTGTGTAACATAACTCTATAATTTAACTCAGATTTACATCTTGCACCTCCTTAGTCTTCAAAAATATATTTAAATCTGAAACATCAGTTAGCATGAAAAAGTATTTGTGCTTTTTTTTAAGAGTAATATTACATACAATCGTGGAGTGCACAAGCGTTGTACAGTCGCTTTGAAAAAGAGTGAAATTCACTATTAAAAAATTAATTTTCTTTTCATGTGAGTTTCATATTTATTTACTTTTTTTAAAGTAATTGCGCGATACTTGCACACTCACGATTGCAACTATCATTTATTTATTTTTTAATTGTTATGAATTTTATAATAAATGATGCATTTGTACACAAACTTATACTAATTAGCAGAACTCCAGAATGATAACAAAGACTACATCCAGCACTTCTTTTGTCTGTCAAAAACTAAAAAAATATAGATATGAAATTAAATTAAGCACTCACAAGCCTAAGAAGCTTATACTAATTAAATATTTCACCCAAAAGCTTAGGCAGCTTGTACTAATTAATTAAATATTAAAGTGTATTTATGAGGGGATTACCGATCCTATAAAGAGAAGATTCCCTTAGAGATTAACATAAATTCTTGCCTTTGTCTGTATGTCTACTTTGTACTAATTTGTAATATCTGTTTCAATTATAATTTAGAAAACTTGTAAATAAGGTATTTTCACCTCTCCATGAAAGTCATAATGAGTTAGATATCCAATCAATAATTTTGAGTTCTTTATATATATATATATATAGAGGGTTTGATCTTGCAAAAATGGCTTGTCATGAGTAGGAGTACACGTAAATTCACAATATATAGATCATGAGTTTCAAATTAAATGATTTCTATGCTGAAACAATTAGGAAATGCCATAAATTCTAGTTTCTTAGTATTTAATTATATAAAAAAGAAAAACATAAAAAAAAAAATCTGTCTAAAATTTATATACTCTTTTCGCCTTAAAAAGAAAAGGAACTAAGTGCTATAGACATGCAATAATAATAATAAAAAAAAGGTCTTGTTTGGATAGTGAGATGAGATGAGATGGTTTTAGATGAAAGTTGAATAAAATATTATTAGAATATTATTTTTTAATATTATTATTATTTTGAAATTTGAAAAAGTTGAATTGTTTATTATATTTTATGTGAAAATTTAAAAAAATTGTAACGATGAGATGAGATGAGATGAAACCGTTTCTGTATTTAAACAGACCCTAAAGCTGCCCAATTACCATTGTCAACAGAATCACCGCATAGTGAAGATGGTTAATTTCTATCATATCTTTCGTTCTATCCAATATATATATATATAGGAAAATAATTTACACACAACATTTCTTACAGCACTTTATACAACTATATTTTAAATGAGAGGTATTTTTATAAAATATCTTATAAAAGTAACATCATTTTATAAAAATACTCTTATTATATAATATTATTGTATAATGTGTTGTGTGTATATCATTACTCATATACACACATGTATACATCTAAGGCTACCTAATGTATTGGATCTATGCTTAGAGAAACAGCACCATCACTTTGGCTCTTGCAGGAAAGATGTTATTCATGATTCTTTACCAAGTAAACATAACAAAGTATCGGTTGTACGTATGATTAAATTAATATAAAAGTAAAAATATATAACAAAAATAAAGGCATTCTCTATTTCTCAATATATAAATCTACTTGTTCCTATCATCAGATGATGAGTTGAGTCGACGTGTGTGAACTCCATGCGTTGGTAAACCATCTAATTTGAAGCTTCGATATCCTTTCTGCTCTGCATTGTCTCGCTATGTTATTTGCTTTCTCTAATATTAATAAAGACTTCTTATACTTTCATAGTTGATAATCAACAAAACTCTCCAATATTGCCTACTCCGCTAGCTTCAGTATACATGAACAATGCATTTTCTATATATATAAGACTCATGTTATATTAACCAATGTTTTAAATACCGTACCGGAAGCCGTACCGGTCAAGGCACTAAAATTAAATATTTTGATATCGCGTATACCGTTTTGAAATAGTCGAATATATGAATAAATTATATATATAAATATATATAAATTATATACTTAAATAATAGTCTATATATAAATAAATTATATATAAATACATATATATAAATTATAAATAGTCTAGTCTAAATTGAGGGTCAAAAAATAAACTTGTAGTTTGAAAAAATGAAAAAAAAAATTGAAGGCCGAAATATCGACCGTACCGGTCGATACGGTACGAAATTGAAAACAGTAATATTAACTCATATCTTAATAATCGCTCATTTTCTTGATTCTTAATCAAACAAAAAAAAAACATTAATTTAACCTGATTTGCTATTTTTTGTTATTGTTTTTCTATTGCACTAATGTGACATTAATGGAATAAAAAATGCTATGCATCAGTTATTATTTACTTATACACTCTACATTTATAATTTTTTTTTAAGATGTAGAGATATTTTTCATAGTGTAAAATTATTTTTTATAGGATGTAGAGTGTGAGACGGTAAATAGTGACTTAAGAAGAATATAATAAGATTATTAATTAATGGAACTGTTCCAACCTCTACTCTTTTAATTATTGCAATCTGGGTATTGAAAAAAAAGGCAACGCTAGCTTTTGAGAAATTATTATCTCAATTTCATCACCAACCAATAAGCACACCAAACTACTCAAAACGCCCATAGAATAGCCAAGATAATTTATATATAGACTATATATGGTACAGTGACAGAGCATGCTAGCTTCACTTTGGAAAACTAGTTTGAGGATAACTTGGTGGACCCAACTTGGGGAAAATCATGATTTATGTCTTTGGAAATATAAAAATAACATTTTTTTATTTAAAAAAAAAAAAAAAAAAAGAGAAAGTCCAAAAGAATAACGGCCGGAGAGTGGAACCTTTCACTTGAGGAGGGAGCTGTGTATTTTAGAGAGAGAGAGAGAGAGAGAGAGAGAGGGTATTCCTTGATAGCAAGACAAAGGAAAGAATAGTTGGAAGGCAGTTAGTTTAGTGGGTTCCTCACCCATAGGGATGCTCACCTGGACAAATCTGAAGCCGTTAGATTTGTGGTGGCGTAGGATCCTCGGTTGAGTACACGTGCTGCTATCTTTCCACTCCTTTACCTCTCTCTCTCTCTTTAATCTTTGCTTCCATGCATGGATTTCTCCTCCAAATATAGTCAATCCCAGAGAGAGAAAGTAGTGGGAGAAAAGAGAAACGAGCGCTCGCTCACTCATTTTTAGTCTTTTTAATTTTTCTTCCTTGGCTTGTTCATCGCCATCATTAGCAACAAAGGTAACAGACCCCCCACCTTCTTCAAGTTTGATTTTTTCTTCAAATTTCAACTACCCATGAGAGAGCTACTAGTGAGAGAATAAAGCTACTACACATTTACTTGCCCTCTCCTCTCCTCCTTTCCTCGTGCGTGCGTCAGATCTTGGTTTCTGATTTACAGTTCTGTTAAATCTGAGATGGGTTCTTCTCTGATTAGTTCGGGGAGTAAGAAACCATGATCTAACTCAATTTCCTAACCAGATTTGAGCTTCCAGCTTAATTTTCTGATTTGGGTTCCGTTCGCTTTTCCTTGCGGTCCTCTGTTTCATTACCATTTGGCTTTTTAGTTTAAGAAACTGAGAAATCCTTGCATTGTTACGAATTCTGTGATCAGATTTGAAGTTCCATTTGCTAATCTGATCTGTGTTTTCCTTTGTTGTACTGTAATTCTAATTCAATGGAAGAAGGTCGAGCATTAGTACATGTGTGCAAGTTCTGTAGCAAGAGGTTTCCTTGTGGTAGATCCTTGGGAGGCCATATGAGGTCTCATTTGAGCAATAATTCAGCTGAAACAGAAGGAAAACTCAGCAAAATAAAGCTCTCCTCTTTCAACACTGGCAGAAACCAGACAAATACTGAGATGGGTTTGGAACCTGGGACTCATGCTGGCTATGGCCTCAGAGAGAATCCCAAGAAAACTAGGAGGCTTGCAGATTCAGGTGGAGAGGCTTCACTCTTTGACAAGTTCTGCAAAGAATGTGGAAAAAAGTTTCAGTCTTGGAAAGCTCTCTTTGGTCACATGAAGTGTCACTCAGAAAAAGAGAAGAATTCCAATAGCTTGGAGGATCAGGATTCATTGACCAGTGCCAACCAGAAGCTGGCCATGGACAGTCAATCCGACAATGAAACCGCAGCTCCAAATCGGAGGAGGAGATCGGAAAGAAAAACAAGGTACACGGCCACTGAAACCTCTTCTTTTTCTTTAGCCAATGCTTCCTCTTCTGCTTCTGAGATTGAGCAAGAACGAGAAGAGGTTGCTATGTGCTTGATGATGCTTTCTAGGGATGTGGGTCATTGGGGTGGTTTGAATTCTTCTGCTGAGTCTTCTGATAATAATTCCGTGTTCTTAGAAACTCCAGAATCTTTTCAAACTAACCCAATTTCCAAAATTGAGGGCAAGATTTCTGTCTGTAATGGTAGTGAGAATGAGAAAGTGAAGAAACTCAGTTATAAGAAGTTGGAGCCTGGTAATTTGGATTCTGAGGATCTCAAAGGGAGACGGTCAGAGTTCTGTACTTCTGGCAATTCAAGAAGTCGGTCTAGAAGAAACAAAACTGAAGCTTCAAATGATGGGTTTTTCAATGATGACATGATAAAGACATCTCAGATCGATGATCAATTTGGATTTGACGATTCTGAAGTTGAATTGGGGAAGAATTTCTCCAAGGAGACTGCTTTAAGTCAAGCTCAATTGGCTTCCATTAAGTGTAACTCAAGCAAGAGAAAGTTCCACGATTCCTATGATCCTGAATTGAGATCCGAGTCCTTGAAAAATTTGACTACCAACTCTTTAGAGTCTGAAATCTGCAAGAATCCCCATAGGAGGAGCAAATTTGAGTGTACTACTTGCAACAAAGTCTTTCACTCATACCAAGCTCTTGGAGGACACAGAGCTAGTCATAAAAAGATCAAAGGCTGCTTTGCTTCAAGGATTGAGAGTAGTGAGAACAGCATCGAAACCGAACTCTCTCCCGACCCTACTGCAGATAGTAAGCTCGTGAAACTCTTCAAGAATGAGAATTCCATTGACCAAGAAATAGCTGCTGGTTGTGATAAAAAGACCGAGACAAGCCAAGGGTCCAAGAAGAGTAGTAAGGGGCACAAGTGCCCAATTTGCCTCAAGGTTTTTCCATCAGGCCAAGCCTTGGGAGGTCACAAAAGATCCCACTTGGTTGGGGGCTCTGACACTAGACACAATCCTATTCCTACCATTGTGATTCAGAAACCAGTCCCGGAAATTCGGGACTTTCTTGACCTCAATCTTCCTGCTCCTGTTGAAGAAGAGAGCAATGACCATGTTGGGTTCCCGCCGTGGTGGGTGGGAAGCACCCACAAGCACGAAGCCCTCGTGAATTGGATCTCTAATCGAATTTCTTAGTCCTGGCCACGGTTTCCACTAAAGATTCCCCAAGTGTATACACAGACACAACAAGTTTCTGGATACTATTTCATTAATTCTTTCAAGTATTTCACCTAGTCATTCCTGCTCACTGCCTTCAACTAGGCCATCTTTGAATTTCATAGATAAGTTTTTGTTAACATTTTTTTTTTGTTTTATCTGTCAAAGGAATAAGCCACATTTACTGCATACTAAATGCTCATATGAATTTGTTTCAACTTGAAACTTCAGTTCTGTAACCTGCAGGTTCTTATATTTCTTCTCATACTCTCAGCTTCCATTAGAGATGTACTTTTTTCATATATCACTTCTGTTTTTGGGGTAATTATTTATTCTTGGCATCAAAGAGAAAATGAGTGAGATGTTGAAAACAGGTACAGGTATGCCAAGTCATGAGGAGATAAAAGGCAATTTTTTTATTATGTTACATTACATAAAGATGGCATGTGTGCTGAAGGTGGTTGTTTAGTCACCCTCCATAAAACATGACAACCTATCTCACACTCCCCCTCCTTTCCCTCTCAAACTTATTAAGTCTTCACAAGATCACAAGTCATGCCATCAAACCCCTAATCTGCATACTATGCTCAATATATATCAACTTTTCTTTATAGCAGAAGAGAGAATGGACCACAAGATATAATAAGTATGGAGTTATTTCCGCAAGATAAAGCCGGTACAAGCTGCTTCTTGTGAAATCACTACTTGTTTCAAAAGCTTAAGCTAATGAAAAGAGGTAGATTTTATTATTTATTTTATATCTTAACTCTCCCCCTCACTTGTGAGCCAGAATTCTCCTCAATGAGTAAGTCCAACAAGTGTAATATTTAATTAAATGGGTTAAAGTGTAGAGTCAGGATTTGAACTCAAGACCTCTGCTTTGATACCATGTGAAATCACCACTTGTCTCAAAAGTTTAAACTAATGAGAATAGGTAGATTTTATTATTTATTTTATATCTTAACTCTTCTTATTTATGTGAGAAAAACTCAAACTGTCTGCAAAATATTGCAATTATTATTAGGTGGATGAATCACGCGAGCATGTTTTGGCCTCATTGGTCACACCATGCATGCTGAAAGATAAGAACTTGCAAATTGGGTTAAGCTTTACTCAGAGATCTGAAACTTTATTATCAAGTTTGCTAGAGACTTGGCTACATGAGTTTGAGATAGTAATACAAAGAACTAACTTTCCATATATCTTAGAAGGGAAAAAAAAAAAAGAAATTCTTTTTATAATAAAGCTTATCTATATAGAAGAAAGAGACGTGGCATCCTATCGTTGCTTCTTAAGACGTGAGAACTATGGTATTAAACATGAGTCAACTACAATCCAAAGTCAACCCGGTATTAGAAAATCTTATTTATTTTTGGATCGCCCAACTGAGGGACAATGCCTTGAAAAATGAATATGTGTGTGTGCATTGGAGAATCATGTCCTATTAAATACTGAAAACCACTTTAAATGAGGTAGAGATTGACAACTGGAGCAAATTGTTTTTAAAGTTTTATTTGGGTACGTAGCTTTGTGATCGGCAGGGCTATTTAAATTTTAAAATAATAATAATATTAAAAAATAATATTTTATTTAATTTATTTAAAATTATTTCATCTCACTGTCTAAACAAACTCTAAAAAATTAAGCTGTAGTAATATATGTTGCTTATAAAGTAGAAAGATAAATAAGCTATAGGTTGTCTTTTATTTTTTCTTCTTTATGCTCCCCAAAGATATCCCCTCACCCATTATTTTTTATTTTTTATTTTTTATTTTTGAAGAGAAATGTTTTAGTCTCGAAAAGATTTCATAAAAATAAATTTATAAATTGATATGATTTAATATAAGATATTAAATTATAAAATTATTTTTTTTATTATAAAATACGTATATCTAATATATCATATAAATGCACGCGTGAAAGGTCTCCAATGCAAAGTGATGGATCAATTGTTGTCATAGATCATTCCTTTCGCCATCGTTTCTAATATCTTATGACTTCCGACTCGTATTAAATGCTCTTGATTAGGACATTGTCTCGTTTCAGAAAAAGCTTCGTTTATGGAAAATTAGGTAACGTGATTTATTTATTTTCAGAAATGCTTTGGATCCGATCCAAATAGTATCCCGAATGGATTTTTTTTATATATTTTTTTTATTTAGTGATTAAGAATGTGTTTTTTAATAATATTGTAATTTTTTTAAATATTTATGATGATTAAAAAAATACATAAAAATAAAGAAAAGAAAAATTAAAAATTAAAATATACTATTCATTAACTTATTCGGGACACAAATTCGGTGACTGTAGCACCGCTCATTTATTTTTATTGTGATTCTATATTCATTTTATTCTCATGATCTTTGTAATCTCTCCTCTTCACATACACATTTTTTTTTCCACAGAGAAAACCCACCGACAAATTGTACCCTTTTTTTTTTTTTTACTTAATAATTAAGAAAATATTTTTTTAATGAATTTGTGATTTTTTTTAAATGTTTAAAGGGTTGAAAAATATTTAAAAATAAATAAATTTACACTACCAATATAGCTTTTTTCGGTATCTACTTTCGGTGGCTGTAGCTGTGCCTAACAACGAAGAAAAACATCATCCTCCTTACTTATGTATAAGAGCAATGCTACATAACCTCTCATTCTCTACATATAATATTTTTTTAAATTTTTTTAATTTTTTTAATATTTTTTAAAAAAAAATTGATTTTTTTTTTTAAATTAATTCAATTTTTTTATTCATTATTTATATATTAAATATTTGATAAAAAAAATAAAAAAAAATGTGATGTTTGGAGATTATATAAATAATAAGAAGTTGTGTAGATTTTTTTTGTATGTATAATAAGAACCAATCCAAACTTGATGCTTGATACTATTTTGGAATGGGAAATTTGCCAAACGGCCCAAACCATTGGGCTTTCTAAGCATTCTTTCATGTTTTCAGTCTTTAAAGAATCACTACAAGATATTGGACTTTTATAAGGAAAAAGTTGTTGTAAATAGTTTATTTTTCGTTGTAAAAGAGCAACGATAGTTGTTTGTGATAGTTACAAATAACTATTCACGATCATCCTTTGCTATCATGTATTAATACATGTTATTGTCTATACCAATACAAAATACCCTTCGTGTCCTCGGACCTCCAAACTTTCATTGTCCAAAGAAAAGAAAATACACATCACCATTCAATATTCCTCCTAATGATTCTATATCTCTCTCTCTCTCTCTCTCTCTATATATATATATATAAGATAAAAATTAAAAAAATAGTAATTTGTGGGTTATAAGTTTAATTTTTCCTCATTAAAGAATGTAAAGCATACTCTACATTGAGATCTTATGTTTAAAATTATACCAAATAATCTATTTTCCATCTATAGTAATAATTAAATTATTGGATGAAGCAAAATCAATGGTTGTACTTTGTGTTAAATCAATGCTTAGAGAATGAGAAGAGACTAGAATTTTGTGAATAATAATAAAATGATTTGTAAATAATAGTAAAATAGTTTAAGTTAGGCCTCATTTGTTTTCGCATATGAAATAAAATGAAAGTTGAATAAAATATTGTTAGTATACTTTTTTGATATTATTATTTTTATTTGAAAAAGTTAAAATTTTTTATTTTATTTTGTATGAGATTTTGGAAAAGTTGTAATGATTAGATGAGATAAGATGAGATGAGTTAATAATAGTTATAAAAATAAACGAGACATGTTTTATGGAGTTTTGGGAAAGGAGAAAAAAAAAGTTGAATAAAAAATATTATAAAGTTAAAATATTATTAGAATATATTTTTTAATATTATTTTTATTTTAGAATTTGAAAAAGTTGAATTGTTTTTTGTTTGAAACTTTAGGAAAATTGTAATGATTAGTTTGAAAAAATTGTAATGATTAGTTTGAAAAAGTTGTAATGATTAGTTTGAACAATACTGCTACATATAGGCGCAATTTTTGCATGTATGCGCAGACCCCTTGACGTCAACATTTATATTATAAAAAAAAAGGGAAAAAAGACAAAAATCGAATTACATTTCCGTGCTTGTAGTTTTTCATTTCATCGAAAACCTCTCTCGCCTTTCGTCTCTCCATCAAATTAATCATACGCTGCTACACTCTTCATGTTGAACCAGGTAAGATTCTTTGACAAAGCTTTTTCTTCTTTTCATCTGTGCTAGCGTTTAACAATGTTTGGCTTGAAAAATTTGTCAAATGAAGGGGTGGGGATTGCAGAAATCTGTGATGAGAAAAAATGTGAGAAATTTATGAAATCTATGTGAGTTGTAAAATCTGAAACTGTGTGAGTTGCGGAATCTGTGAAAGGAAGGATTGTATTTTTTTTTTTTTTCTTTTTCTAGTTCAGTAAAGCAGCAGCCATAAACAAGTTTAGAGCCATAAAGAATGCACAAATGTCTGTGTTTTTTGTTGTCCCTTCACTAGGATGTTGTGATATGGTGGGAAATTGGTTTTTTCACTTTAGGAAATTGATACGAGAGAAGGGTATCACACAATTTTAAAACTTTTGTTAGAACAATTCTGAGTATGAGTGAAAAAATATTATATATCTTAAATTTTTAATCATTCTCGTTTTATCTTCAGAGATATTATAATGTGTAGTCACAAATAAATTCTACAAAAATAAAATGAGAATAATATGTTAGATTTATTTAAATCTAAGTAAGAAACAAGTGCATGCCTATGATGCTTTGACCTCACCAATCTTCCCACAGTCCGATGGCTCTTTCTTGGTTGAAAGTATTTTTTTCAATTGCAAGAAACAACATAAGCTGAATTGAATAGATTAAAACAATGCATGCATATATAAAATTAGTTTTACAATTGCAAAGCTGGTAGGAATCAATTGGCTTCCTATGTATGCATATTGAGTATATATGTTTGATTGCACATTTCTTCTTTTGGTTATTCACTTTTCTAGATTTTTTATTATGCAAGATCTCAATATTCTATTTTGAATTGTCTAGATTGGGGAAAGAGAAAGAAGACACATCTCAAATAACATCTCTTGTCTCAAACCCATCAAACCAGGTATTGTAATATTATTTCAACAGTTCTTGTGTGTTTATTTTATGTGTAGTCATTGCCAACTTGTGATGATTAACAGTATTGAGATTTGTATTAGGACATATAGAGACCACTTTATCCAGATTTTTCAAACTACATGCATGGTTACTACGGTTCAGTGCTTCATGTGTGGTTATCATCTTTTGTATCTCCTCCTAGTGTCAACACATATCCATGGAGCAACTAGGTGATGCAGATGGTAAAGTAGTACATGGACACCAAATTTATGAAGTTGAATGTTTGTTCTAATTATTTATGTTTATATTTTTTTTAGAAAATTGCAGCAACCCCAATGGAACTCTACTTTTGCTACCATGTAAAGTTCCGCTGCATTGAGTAGTTCCGCTGTTTTGAGTAGTTATGCTGCTTTGTATAGTTTCATTGTATCAATAATGAGACCTCCTCCAACTGCTTACCCATTTTCATGGAGCAACTAGGTGATGCTTTCTAGATGTAGTAACATTAACTAATTGTTAATTATTTATGTGAGTATTGATTTTTTTTTTTTTTTTGAAAAACTGCATGAACACTTATGGAACTCTACTTCTACTGTCACGTCAAGTTCCGCTGCCTTTAGTAGTTCCACTTTCTTCTATAGTTCCGCCATACCAGTGATGGGTCCTCCTCCAACTGCCTACCCATATTCATGGAGCAACATGTGATGATCTCGAATAACATTTCATGTACTTAGTGTGATTTCGAGTTTTTATTCTTTTTTTGGTAAATTGCAGCAGTATCCATGGATGTCTACTTCTAGTGCCATGTCTAGTTCTGCTACCAGTGCTAGCTCTAATGTAGCTAGTAGCTCGTGCTCCGCTTTACCAATATTTGTTCCTCCTACAAATGCCAATCCATATTTATGTGGCAGTGAGGTGATAGGTTTATTTTTCACATGATGTTTGTATGCACATTTTCCACAACAGATATTGATAAGTTATAATTTTTTTTTTCTAAATAGCAGGAAAATAAGGCGCCACAGCAAAATCACTCTGTTGAGGCAATTAGTGATGCCACGTTAGACTCGATAGAAATTGAAGTGCAATCTACTGACTCTTTGGGTAATACTATTGATACTAAAGAGGTTGCCAGTTCAGGGACACTATCTATGGAGCCTACTTCAGGGTGTGATATTACTAAGGAGATGAAGGCAGGGATGTGCTTTGAATTAGAGAATGAGTTGATTTCTTACTATAAATAGTACGGTAGACAATATGGATTTAGGATAATGACATAGAGGAGTAAAAGGGAGAAGGATGAGACTATCAAGTATGTTACTCTAGGATGTGCTCGTGGTGGCAAGGCACAGAATCGGACCTCAAATGTCTCTAAGCCTTGGCCAACAAGCAAGACAGATTGCAAGGTAATGATGAATGTGCTGTTGAAAGTTATGTGTCACATCGGTATTTAACACACATAATCATGTACTAAGTTCAAGAAAATCCAGGTTCTTTAGATACAATAGAGAAGTTAGTGAGTCCGTTAGGAGGGTTTTGTATACAAATGATGAGGCTGACATACGGATGAATAAGAGTTTCCAAGCTCTTGTGACTGATGCGAGTGGGTTTGAGAATGTACCATTTGGAAAAAAAGATTGTCGTAACTATATTGATAAGGCATGTCACCTACTACTGGGGAAAGGAGGTGCACAAACACTATTTGAGTATTTTTGAAGAATGTAATACAAGAATTGTGGCTTTTACGGTATAATGGATTTGGATGATGATAATAGGATGAAGAATGTATTTTGGGCGGATGCTCGTAGCAGAGGGGTATACAACTATTTTGGAGATGTGGTAACATTCGACACCACGTACCTCACAGATAGATATGGATGTCATTTGCACCTTTCGTGGGTGTAAATCACCATGGGCAGTCAATCCTTTTGGGTGCAGGGTTTATTTCAAGCGAGGATATAGAATCATTTGTGTGGTTATTTAGAACTTGACTTGATTGCATGGATGGAAAAACGATGAATATTATTATTACAGATCAAGATCGTGCAATGAAAAATGTGATCACCATCGTCTTCCCTAATACTCGTCATAGATATTGCTTGTGGCACATACTGCGTAAGGTTCCTGAGAAGGTTGGTGCACATAATCAATACAAATGTGGCCTGAAGAGTAAGTTGTTATCTTGTGTCTATGACTCCCTTACTATCGAGGAGTTTGAGAATTTTTGGAATGTCCTTATTATAATGTTCAACTTGCAAGAAAATGATTGGTTGCAAAGCTTATCTGAAAAGCGAGAGTTTTTGGTGTCGGTATATTTGATGAATTCTTTTTGGATTGGAATGAGTACCACTCAGCGTAGTGAGAGCATGAATGCTTTCTTCGACTGCTATGTGCATGCTAGGACAAATCTAAAAGAGTTTGTTAATCAGTTCGACAATGCATTGAAGAAAAAAATTGAAAATGAAAACCAAGCAGACTTTCATTTATTTAACGTTACCATTCCTTGCATATCACACTTGGCACTAAAGAAATAAATTTCAAGATGTGTATACGAATGCCAAATTCAGGAAGGTACAACAAGAGATAATGTGGATGATTTATTGTCATTGTCATTTTAAAAAACAGGATGGAGTAATAGCAACTTACCATGTTGATGATGAAATTAAAACTGAAGATTTTATCAAAAAGGTTATTTATACTGTTTGCTTTAATGAGGCCGAGTTGGAGGCGAAGTGTGTATGCGGATTTTTTGAGATGTGAGGGATAATGTGCAGACATATCCCTTGTCGTATTTTCAATAAGAAAAGTCTGTGGGTTGCCTAAAAAGTACATATTGGACCGATGGAGGACATACATAAAACGCAAGTATACTCTTATTCCAAGTAGTTATGACGAGAAGGATCAGAAGCCCGAAACTTTTAGATATAAACGTCTATTGAAAATTTGTTATGAGGTAATAACAAATGCAGCGTCATGCGATGTGTATACTGAGGATATGGTTGGAAAGTTGTATGCGATGAATGATGTATACCGCACCTTAAATCCCCACAGCCTAGTTTCAAATGTTGGAGTAAGTACGGTTAATGCAACCACAACAGCATATTCCAAAAATGTACTAAGTCTCAATGTTGTTAGGGGTAAGAGAAGATCCCTGTCTAAGAGGAGAATGTCGATGATGGAGGAAAAGGTAAAGAAAATAAAAATTAAGACTGCTAAAAATCACAGTGACAAGGGAAAAAACAGACTAGGGAGCACAAGGATTGGAAGTTATATTTATATAGTACTTGATAATATACTTATTTTTGCTTACATTTGCCTTTTTTTATTGTCAGTGACTGCGTAGATTGGACACAAAAATATTATAAAGCAGTGGAAATCAATTCAACCCATCGATGATGGGCACACAAGAAACTTTACAAACCTCCGTGATGACCAACCAAGAAAATGTACAATAAACAGTGATGGGGACAAAAGATAGTGTACAAATCCCAGTGATGGGGACACAAGAAAGTGTATAATTACCACATTTTTGCATTTAACATATTTGTTTGTTTTTATGTGTGTCTTACTTTCTTGACTATTACATGCACATATGCAACTTGGTATGGATGAAACACAACCTTTGACGGTAGATGGAACACAACTTTCAAAGGCAGATTGAATGCCACTAGTGGAGTATGTTGTGTGTTCATGATGGTTTGATGTTGTGGTGGTGAGAAGTTGTAATGTGGTTGTTATCTTGTATCTTGTGTGCTGGTGGTTTTGAGAAGTTGTGTTGGTGGTAGTGATATTAGAAGTTGTGGTGGCATAGCCTGCTTTGTTGATGAATGATGTATTAAAATGCTCAAAACTTATAGTTTATGGGCAAACATGTATTTGAGCCGCTGTTTTGTATCCAATTACTCAATTTATGTAAAATTGATTGAATGTGGTTAATATAATTTAAATCAGGATTCTATAGGTCCATAAGTGCAAAAGATGTTGCGATGCTTTGAGCTGAGTTTGATACTGCTTGTCATGTCCAGGGAACAAAAAAAAAAAAAAAAAAAAAACTGTAACTTTAAGCATACCAATAATTTACTCATGAATCAACAATCCAATCCATGTTAGCTGGATTATTGACATATTCATTTCATAAAAGATTGAAAGTAACTAGAAGTGGCACATCAAAACAAAATAAAGTTTCAAATACACAACAATTCCCAATGATGGGTTTTAAGATCACTAAAGCTAAATAAAATCAATATTACATATGAGGTGTCTTACTCAAGTTACAAACACTAAGACCCTAAAACCAGTACTTTATCATTACAAAAGTCCTCACCAATTTGATCATATCAAATACAATGAAATAAATATGGTGCACAACCAATAGACACATAGTAGTGTGCGTGCATGCCGCATGTCAGCTAAGCTCTTTCGAAGATAGACTTCATCGTTGTGGAGTGCAAACTCTTTTTTCCCAATCTCTTCTTCTCTACTTTGAAGCCCTTCCTTTTTCCTTAACAATTCTTCTTCTCTTTTTACAAGGGCTTTCTCTCTGACATCACTACTATCTGCCCACTTGAAATATTTACAGTATGGTATTCCCTAATTATACACAAATCATAAAAGTATGTTTGATGTTAGAAATTTAAATAAAACATCATGCATTGAGTAAGTCAATTACTATTACAACAATTGTCAGAATTTTTTTTACAGGTTTTCAACTTTGATAAGGAACTATCACCAAGCTTTTCAAGCACCTTAGAAGCTGCATCAGGGTAAAAGAAAGAAAAACCAACTAGAGAACAAAGTAGAACTAGACTGTAAAGATCACATTGTACCACAGTGATGGAGGCATTGAGATTGTAGTGGCAGTAAGCAGGTGCATAACAGGCAACAACAATTAGAAACACTAAATAGGTAAGTGGTTTGGCTTTAAACCACAATGAGAGCAACTGTGTGATAATTGAGGGCTACCTATGTGATGGTGGGATGATTGCTTTCTGCACAATGAGAATAACTGTGTGATAATTGAGGATATGGTACCTGCAGTGATAGACAATTCTAGTAGTGGCATTGGTGTTGTTGATTACTGCCCAAGAACATTCATTCATGAAAAACCATAAGAAATAGAACTCATATTCATGCAAAGCTACAACTTCGCCCCTGTTTTTCCATGAACTGATTAGTTAGGTAGCATGTAGACTTATCTTTAGGCAATATAAATAGGCAAGAGAAATGATGCATTCCAATCTTTAATCTCTATAGGGCACATTACATGTTTTCGTTCAATTCAATATTTTTCCTAAACAACATAACACCTAAAAGGAAGGTAACCATCTCAGAAATCTAAGTTACTCCATTCCCACCCCATACTGCAACCAAATACAGCCCAATGGAGCAGCAACTATCAATCTAGATAATGCAATGATACTGGTGTGCAATGATACTGGTGTGGGTCATCACTATAACTAAGTAAGTTTGTGATAGTGCAATGTGTTTAACAGAGTAAGTTTTTAATATTTGAGGAACAAATATCACAAACTTATTGAAAGTTAAGTGTTTGGAAGCGCATAACTTAAAGTCCAAGGCAATCTACAACAGTGGAAGATGAAATTATGGTAATATGTGTTAACATGATTTTTGGTAATAAAAGTTTTTTTGGAATTACTGAGACATAAAGGGCACTGATCAGAAGAGACCTTTGAATAAATATCAAACAAACAAATCTCAAAATGAATCTCAGAATCCAAACAAATCTAAATATTTCACAAAAATATTCACAAAATAATTCTTTAAAATATGTGGGATTGGAGTCGTTACCTAGGATCAAATCGAATCGACATTTTTAATCCGAGCAACACTAAGATTTCTGAGCAATACAAAGATTTCCGAAAAACACAAAGATTTAGGGTTAGG